>NC_134689.1:415550019-415850019 GCF_050947455.1 Rhinoderma darwinii
AGATTTCCTGCATGAATGGAGGAAGACAAAAACTCACTGAACAGTGCCTCGTGTGAGGATCGAACTCACGACCTTCAGATTATTAGACTGACACGCTTCCTACTGCGCTAACGAGGCAACCACCAGATGTTTGTAGACAAGCTCAAAGCGGCAAAATGAAAAAATATATATACATTTTCTTTATTCCCACTTTTTCTTAGGCCATGACTCATTATACTTAATAACTGCTCCCATATGGTCTAGCGGTTAGGATTCCTGGTTTTCACCCAGGTGGCCCGGGTTTGACTCCTGGTATGGGAAAGAACCTTTCACTAGTCTTGCACTTTCAAAGGTTGAGCGTTATAGGATAAAAGTGCTCTATGTGGCCATAAATTCTAACTTTGCTTTGTTTACCCATTCCTCCTCTTTTCACCAGATCCTATTTGAGCTTGAAACTCAAATAATTCCTATTGTTCCCTTCTCACTCCAAGTCAACAACCCCTTTATCCTGTCAGTTTGGCTAATTTTCCTTTTTTTAATGAACTAGTTTCGCCAATAAATAGGAAACCATCAGACTATTTCACCCAATCTGATTGGGACTTTGCTTTAATATTGTTTCTTTTTAGGCAAGATCCTATTTTGGATTTAAAGCTCAAATCATTCCCATCTCTTCTACTCACTCAAAAATGACAAGGAAATCAACAACACTTTCCTCATATATTAAAAACGTTTCGGCAGAAAAACCAGATTTCCTGCATGAATGGAGGAAGACAAAAACTCACTGAACAGTGCCTCGTGTGAGGATCGAACTCACGACCTTCAGATTATTAGACTGACACGCTTCCTACTGCGCTAACGAGGCAACCACCAGATGTTTGTAGACAAGCTCAAAGCGGCAAAATGAAAAAATATATATACATTTTCTTTATTCCCACTTTTTCTTAGGCCATGACTCATTATACTTAATAACTGCTCCCATATGGTCTAGCGGTTAGGATTCCTGGTTTTCACCCAGGTGGCCCGGGTTTGACTCCTGGTATGGGAAAGAACCTTTCACTAGTCTTGCACTTTCAAAGGTTGAGCGTTATAGGATAAAAGTGCTCTATGTGGCCATAAATTCTAACTTTTCTTTGTTTACCCATTCCTCCTCTTTTCACCAGATCCTATTTGAGCTTGAAACTCAAATAATTCCTATTGTTCCCTTCTCACTCCAAGTCAACAACCCCTTTATCCTGTCAGTTTGGCTAATTTTCCTTTTTTTAATGAACTAGTTTCGCCAATAAATAGGAAACCATCAGACTATTTCACCCAATCTGATTGGAACTTTGCTTTAATATTGTTTCTTTTTAGGCAAGATCCTATTTTGGATTTAAAGCTCAAATCATTCCCATCTCTTCTACTCACTCAAAAATGACAAGGAAATCAACAACACTTTCCTCATATATTAACCCCTTAATGACCGGGCCATTTTGCACGTTAATGACCAAGGATTATTTTTTGTTTTTCCACGGTCGCATTCCCAGAGTCGTAACTCTTTTTTTATTCCGTCGACATAGCCGTATAAGGGCTTGTTTTTTCCGGGACGAGTTGTATTTTGTAATTGTACCATTTTTAGATGCTTATAACATATTGATTAACTTTTATTAACTTTATTTTAGGAGAGAATTGAAAATAAGCAGCTATTCCAGCATTAATTTTCACGTTATAAATTTACGCCGTTTACTATGCAGCGTAAATAACATGTTAACTTTATTCTATGGGTCGGCACGATTACAGGGATACCAAATGTGTAAAGGTTTTATATGTTTTTCCTCCGTCTGCACAATAAAAACCCTTTTAGAAAAAAATTACTTGTTTTTGCATCGCCGCGTTCCAAGAGGCGTAATTTTTTTATTTTTCCGTCGATGTGGCCGTACGTGGGATTGATTTTTGCGGGACAATGTGTAGTTTTCATTAGTACTATTTTGGGGTACATAGGACTTATAGATGAACTTTTATTTTATTTTTTATGGGGGGAATGGGAGAAAAGAGAGAATTTTGCCGTTGTTTTTTGCGTTTTCTTTGGACGCCGTTCATCCGGCGGTTTAATTAATGTGTTGATTTTATTGGTCAAGTTGTTACGATCGCGGGGATACCATATATGTGTATGTGTGATTTGTTTTGACCGTTTTATTAAATAAAACCACTTTTTGGGGCAAAAAAGTAGTTTTATTTGACTTTGACTGTAATTTTTTTTATTTTTTTTTTCACAAACTTTATTTAACTGTTTTACTTTTTTTTTTTTAGTCCCACCAGGGGACTTCACTATGCGATGTGCCGATCGCATATATAATGCTTTGGTATACTTCGTATACCAAAGCATTATTGCCTGTCAGTGTAAAACTGACAGGCAACCTGTTAGGTCATGCCTCTGGCATCGCCTAACAGGCAGATGCTGAAGACAGACCTGGGGGTCTTTGTTAGACCCCCGGCTGTCATGGAAACCCGACGGCGACCCGCGATTTGTTTGCGGGGGCGCCGATCGGGAGACAGAGGGAGTTCCCCCCTCTGTCAAACACATTAAATGCCGCTGTCACTGTTGACAGCGGCATTTAATGGGTTAAACTGCCGGAATCGGCGCGCGCTTCGATTCCGGCAGTTGCAGCAGGAGCCAGGCTGTGTATAACAGCCGAGCTCCTGCCGCTGATCGCGTGGGTAAACTGTCAGTACCCGCGCGATCACAGGACGGATATATCCGTCCTCCTGCGCGAACTAGCAGCTGCTGAGGACGGATATATCCGTCCTTCGGCGTTAAGGGGTTAAAAACGTTTCGGCAGAAAAACCCGATTTCCTGCATGAATGGAGGAAGACAAAAACTCACTGAACAGTGCCTCGTGTGAGGATCGAACTCACAACCTTCAGATTATGAGACTGACACGCTTCCTACTGCGCTAACGAGGCAACCACCAGATGTTTGTAGACAAGCTCAACGCGGCAAAATGAAAAAATATATATCAATTTTCTTTATTCCCACTTTTTCTTAGTCCATGACTCGTTTTACTTAATAACTGCTTCCATATGGTCTAGCGGTTAGGATTCCTGGCTTTCACCCAGGTGGCCTGGGTTCGACTCCCGGTATGGGAAATAACCTTTTACTAGTCTTGCATTTTCAAAGGCTGAGCGTTATAGGATAAAAGTGCTCTTTGTGGCCATAAATTCTAACTTATCTTTGTTTACCCATTCCTCCTCTTTTCACCAGATCCTATTTGAGCTTGAAAACTCAAATAATTCCTATTGTTCCCTTCTCACTCCAAGTCAACAACCCCTTTATCCTGTCAGTTTGGCTAATTTTCCTTTTTTTAATGAACTAGTTTCGCCAATAAATAGGAAACCATCAGACTATTTCACCCAATCTGATTGGGACTTTGCTTTAATATTGTTTCTTTTTAGGCAAGATCCTATTTTGGATTTAAAGCTCAAATCATTCCCATCTCTTCTACTCACTCAAAAATGACAAGGAAATCAACAACACTTTCCTCATATATTAAAAACGTTTCGGCAGAAAAACCAGATTTCCTGCATGAATGGAGGAAGACAAAAACTCACTGAACAGTGCCTCGTGTGAGGATCGAACTCACGACCTTCAGATTATTAGACTGACACGCTTCCTACTGCGCTAACGAGGCAACCACCAGATGTTTGTAGACAAGCTCAAAGCGGCAAAATGAAAAAATATATATACATTTTCTTTATTCCCACTTTTTCTTAGGCCATGACTCATTATACTTAATAACTGCTCCCATATGGTCTAGCGGTTAGGATTCCTGGTTTTCACCCAGGTGGCCCGGGTTTGACTCCTGGTATGGGAAAGAACCTTTCACTAGTCTTGCACTTTCAAAGGTTGAGTGTTATAGGATAAAAGTGCTCTATGTGGCCATAAATTCTAACTTTTCTTTGTTTACCCATTCCTCCTCTTTTCACCAGATCCTATTTGAGCTTGAAACTCAAATAATTCCTATTGTTCCCTTCTCACTCCAAGTCAACAACCCCTTTATCCTGTCAGTTTGGCTAATTTTCCTTTTTTTAATGAACTAGTTTCGCCAATAAATAGGAAACCATCAGACTATTTCACCCAATCTGATTGGGACTTTGCTTTAATATTGTTTCTTTTTAGGCAAGATCCTATTTTGGATTTAAAGCTCAAATCATTCCCATCTCTTCTACTCACTCAAAAATGACAAGGAAATCAACAACACTTTCCTCATATATTAAAAACGTTTCGGCAGAAAAACCAGATTTCCTGCATGAATGGAGGAAGACAAAAACTCACTGAACAGTGCCTCGTGTGAGGATCGAACTCACGACCTTCAGATTATTAGACTGACACGCTTCCTACTGCGCTAACGAGGCAACCACCAGATGTTTGTAGACAAGCTCAAAGCGGCAAAATGAAAAAATATATATAAATTTTCTTTATTCCCACTTTTTCTTAGTCCATGACTCATTTTACTTAATAATTGCTTCCATATGGTCTAGCGGTTAGGATTCCTGGTTTTCACCCAGGTGACCTGGGTTCGACTCCCGGTATGGGAAATAACCTTTTACTAGTCTTGCATTTTCAAAGGTTGAGCGTTATAGGATAAAAGTGCTCTTTGTGGCCATAAATTCTAACTTATCTTTGTTTACCCATTCCTCCTCTTTTCACCAGATCCTATTTGAGCTTGAAAACTCAAATAATTCCTATTGTTCCATTCTCACTCCAAGTCAACAACCCCTTTATCCTGTCAGTTTGGCTAATTTTCCTTTTTTTAATGAACTAGTTTCGCCAATAAATAGGAAACCATCAGACTATTTCACCCAATCTGATTGGGACTTTGCTTTAATATTGTTTCTTTTTAGGCAAGATCCTATTTTGGATTTAAAGCTCAAATCATTCCCATCTCTTCTACTCACTCAAAAATGACAAGGAAATCAACAACACTTTCCTCATATATTAAAAACGTTTCGGCAGAAAAACCAGATTTCCTGCATGAATGGAGGAAGACAAAAACTCACTGAACAGTGCCTCGTGTGAGGATCGAACTCACGACCTTCAGATTATTAGACTGACACGCTTCCTACTGCGCTAACGAGGCAACCACCAGATGTTTGTAGACAAGCTCAAAGCGGCAAAATGAAAAAATATATATACATTTTCTTTATTCCCACTTTTTCTTAGGCCATGACTCATTATACTTAATAACTGCTCCCATATGGTCTAGCGGTTAGGATTCCTGGTTTTCACCCAGGTGGCCCGGGTTTGACTCCTGGTATGGGAAAGAACCTTTCACTAGTCTTGCACTTTCAAAGGTTGAGCGTTATAGGATAAAAGTGCTCTATGTGGCCATAAATTCTAACTTTTCTTTGTTTACCCATTCCTCCTCTTTTCACCAGATCCTATTTGAGCTTGAAACTCAAATAATTCCTATTGTTCCCTTCTCACTCCAAGTCAACAACCCCTTTATCCTGTCAGTTTGGCTAATTTTCCTTTTTTTAATGAACTAGTTTCGCCAATAAATAGGAAACCATCAGACTATTTCACCCAATCTGATTGGGACTTTGCTTTAATATTGTTTCTTTTTAGGCAAGATCCTATTTTGGATTTAAAGCTCAAATCATTCCCATCTCTTCTACTCACTCAAAAATGACAAGGAAATCAACAACACTTTCCTCATATATTAAAAACGTTTCGGCAGAAAAACCAGATTTCCTGCATGAATGGAGGAAGACAAAAACTCACTGAACAGTGCCTCGTGTGAGGATCGAACTCACGACCTTCAGATTATTAGACTGACACGCTTCCTACTGCGCTAACGAGGCAACCACCAGATGTTTGTAGACAAGCTCAAAGCGGCAAAATGAAAAAATATATATACATTTTCTTTATTCCCACTTTTTCTTAGGCCATGACTCATTATACTTAATAACTGCTCCCATATGGTCTAGCGGTTAGGATTCCTGGTTTTCACCCAGGTGGCCCGGGTTTGACTCCTGGTATGGGAAAGAACCTTTCACTAGTCTTGCACTTTCAAAGGTTGAGCGTTATAGGATATAAGTGCTCTATGTGGCCATAAATTCTAACTTTTCTTTGTTTACCCATTCCTCCTCTTTTCACCAGATCCTATTTGAGCTTGAAACTCAAATAATTCCTATTGTTCCCTTCTCACTCCAAGTCAACAACCCCTTTATCCTGTCAGTTTGGCTAATTTTCCTTTTTTTAATGAACTAGTTTCGCCAATAAATAGGAAACCATCAGACTATTTCACCCAATCTGATTGGGACTTTGCTTTAATATTGTTTCTTTTTAGGCAAGATCCTATTTTGGATTTAAAGCTCAAATCATTCCCATCTCTTCTACTCACTCAAAAATGACAAGGAAATCAACAACACTTTCCTCATATATTAAAAACGTTTCGGCAGAAAAAACAGATTTCCTGCATGAATGGAGGAAGACAAAAACTCATTGAACAGTGCCTCGTGTGAGGATCGAACTCACAACATTCAGATTATGAGACTGACACGCTTCCTACTGCGCTAACGAGGCAACCACCAGATGTTTGTAGACAAGCTCAACGCGGCAAAATGAAAAAATATATATAAATTTTCTTTATTCCCACTTTTTCTTAGTCCATGACTCATTTTACTTAATAACTGCTTCCATATGGTCTAGCGGTTAGGATTCCTGGTTTTCACCCAGGTGGCCTGTGTTCGACTCCCGGTATGGGAAATAACCTTTTACTAGTCTTGCATTTTCAAAGGTTGAGCGTTATAGGATAAAAGTGCTCTTTGTGGCCATAAATTCTAACTTATCTTTGTTTACCCATTCCTCCTCTTTTCACCAGATCCTATTTGAGCTTGAAAACTCAAATAATTCCTATTGTTCCCTTCTCACTCCAAGTCAACAACCCCTTTATCCTGTCAGTTTGGCTAATTTTCCTTTTTATAATGAACTAGTTTCGCCAATAAATAAGAAACCATCAGACTATTTCACCCAATCTGATTGGGACTTTGCTTTAATATTGTTTCTTTTCAGGCAAGATCCTATTTTGGATTTAAAGCTCAAATCATTCCCATCTCTTCTACTCACTCAAAAATGACAAGGAAATCAACAACACTTTCCTCATATATTAAAAACGTTTCGGCAGAAAAACCAGATTTCCTGCATGAATGGAGGAAGACAAAAACTCACTGAACAGTGCCTCGTGTGAGGATCGAACTCACAACCTTCAGATTATTAGACTGACACACTTCCTACTGCGCTAACGAGGTAACCACCAGATGTTTGTAGACAAGCTCAAAGCGGCAAAATGAAAAAATATATATACATTTTCTTTATTCCCACTTTTTCTTAGTCCATGACTCATTATACTTAATAACTGCTCCCATATGGTCTAGCGGTTAGGATTCCTGGTTTTCACCCAGGTGGCCTGGGTTCGACTCCCGGTATGGGAAATAACCTTTTACTAGTCTTGCATTTTCAAAGGTTGAGCGTTATAGGATAAAAGTGCTCTTTGTGGCCATAAATTCTAACTTATCTTTGTTTACCCATTCCTCCTCTTTTCACCAGATCCTATTTGAGCTTGAAAACTCAAATAATTCCTATTGTTCCCTTCTCACTCCAAGTCAACAACCCCTTTATCCTGTCAGTTTGGCTAATTTTCCTTTTTATAATGAACTAGTTTCGCCAATAAATACGAAACCATCAGACTATTTCACCCAATCTGATTGGAACTTTGCTTTAATATTGTTTCTTTTTAGGCAAGATCCTATTTTGGATTTAAAGCTCAAATCATTCCCATCTCTTCTACTCACTCAAAAATGACAAGGAAATCAACAACACTTTCCTCATATATTAAAAACGTTTCGGCAGAAAAACCCGATTTCCTGCATGAATGGAGGAAGACAAAAACTCACTGAACAGTGCCTCGTGTGAGGATCGAACTCACGACCTTCAGATTATTAGACTGACACGCTTCCTACTGCGCTAACGAGGCAACCACCAGATGTTTGTAAACAAGCTCAAAGCGGCAAAATGAAAAAATATATATAAATTTTCTTTATTCCCACTTTTTCTTAGTCCATGACTCATTTTACCTAATAACTGCTTCCATATGGTCTAGCGGTTAGGATTCCTGGTTTTCACCCAGGTGGCCTGTGTTCGACTCCCGGTATGGGAAATAACCTTTTACTAGTCTTGCATTTTCAAAGGTTGAGCGTTATAGGATAAAAGTGCTCTTTGTGGCCATAAATTCTAACTTATCTTTGTTTACCCATTCCTCCTCTTTTCACCAGATCCTATTTGAGCTTGAAAACTCAAATAATTCCTATTGTTCCCTTCTCACTCCAAGTCAACAACCCCTTTATCCTGTCAGTTTGGCTAATTTTCCTTTTTATAATGAACTAGTTTCGCCAATAAATAAGAAACCATCAGACTATTTCACCCAATCTGATTGGGACTTTGCTTTAATATTGTTTCTTTTTAGGCAAGATCCTATTTTGGATTTAAAGCTCAAATCATTCCCATCTCTTCTACTCACTCAAAAATGACAAGGAAATCAACAACACTTTCCTCATATATTAAAAACGTTTCGGCAGAAAAACCAGATTTCCTGCATGAATGGAGGAAGACAAAAACTCACTGAACAGTGCCTCGTGTGAGGATCGAACTCACAACCTTCAGATTATTAGACTGACACACTTCCTACTGTGCTAACGAGGTAACCACCAGATGTTTGTAGACAAGCTCAAAGCGGCAAAATGAAAAAATATATATACATTTTCTTTATTCCCACTTTTTCTTAGTCCATGACTCATTATACTTAATAACTGCTCCCATATGGTCTAGCGGTTAGGATTCCTGGTTTTCACCCAGGTGGCCTGTGTTCGACTCGCGGTATGGGAAATAACCTTTTACTAGTCTTGCATTTTCAAAGGTTGAGCGTTATAGGATAAAAGTGCTCTTTGTGGCCATAAATTCTAACTTATCTTTGTTTACCCATTCCTCCTCTTTTCACCAGATCCTATTTGAGCTTGAAAACTCAAATAATTCCTATTGTTCCCTTCTCACTCCAAGTCAACAACCCCTTTATCCTGTCAGTTTGGCTAATTTTCCTTTTTATAATGAACTAGTTTCGCCAATAAATAAGAAACCATCAGACTATTTCACCCAATCTGATTGGGACTTTGCTTTAATATTGTTTCTTTTTAGGCAAGATCCTATTTTGGATTTAAAGCTCAAATCATTCCCATCTCTTCTACTCACTCAAAAATGACAAGGAAATCAACAACACTTTCCTCATATATTAAAAACGTTTCGGCAGAAAAACCAGATTTCCTGCATGAATGGAGGAAGACAAAAACTCACTGAACAGTGCCTCGTGTGAGGATCGAACTCACGACCTTCAGATTATTAGACTGACACGCTTCCTACTGTGCTAACGAGGCAACCACCAGATGTTTGTAGACAAGCTCAAAGCGGCAAAATGAAAAAATATATATAAATTTTCTTTATTCCCACTTTTTCTTAGTCCATGACTCATTTTACTTAATAACTGCTTCCATATGGTCTAGCGGTTAGGATTCCTGGTTTTCACCCAGGTGGCCTGGGTTCGACTCCCGGTATGGGAAATAACCTTTTACTAGTCTTGCATTTTCAAAGGTTGAGCGTTATAGGATAAAAGTGCTCTTTGTGGCCATAAATTCTAACTTATCTTTGTTTACCCATTCCTCCTCTTTTCACCAGATCCTATTTGAGCTTGAAAACTCAAATAATTCCTATTGTTCCCTTCTCACTCCAAGTCAACAACCCCTTTATCCTGTCAGTTTGGCTAATTTTCCTTTTTATAATGAACTAGTTTCGCCAATAAATACGAAACCATCAGACTATTTCACCCAATCTGATTGGAACTTTGCTTTAATATTGTTTCTTTTTAGGCAAGATCCTATTTTGGATTTAAAGCTCAAATCATTCCCATCTCTTCTACTCACTCAAAAATGACAAGGAAATCAACAACACTTTCCTCATATATTAAAAACGTTTCGGCAGAAAAACCCGATTTCCTGCATGAATGGAGGAAGACAAAAACTCACTGAACAGTGCCTCGTGTGAGGATCGAACTCACGACCTTCAGATTATTAGACTGACACGCTTCCTACTGCGCTAACGAGGCAACCACCAGATGTTTGTAAACAAGCTCAAAGCGGCAAAATGAAAAAATATATATAAATTTTCTTTATTCCCACTTTTTCTAGTCCATGACTCATTTTACTTAATAACTGCTTCCATATGGTCTAGCGGTTAGGATTCCTGGTTTTCACCCAGGTGGCCTGTGTTCGACTCCCGGTATGGGAAATAACCTTTTACTAGTCTTGCATTTTCAAAGGTTGAGCGTTATAGGATAAAAGTGCTCTTTGTGGCCATAAATTCTAACTTATCTTTGTTTACCCATTCCTCCTCTTTTCACCAGATCCTATTTGAGCTTGAAAACTCAAATAATTCCTATTGTTCCCTTCTCACTCCAAGTCAACAACCCCTTTATCCTGTCAGTTTGGCTAATTTTCCTTTTTATAATGAACTAGTTTCGCCAATAAATAAGAAACCATCAGACTATTTCACCCAATCTGATTGGGACTTTGCTTTAATATTGTTTCTTTTTAGGCAAGATCCTATTTTGGATTTAAAGCTCAAATCATTCCCATCTCTTCTACTCACTCAAAAATGACAAGGAAATCAACAACACTTTCCTCATATATTAAAAACGTTTCGGCAGAAAAACCAGATTTCCTGCATGAATGGAGGAAGACAAAAACTCACTGAACAGTGCCTCGTGTGAGGATCGAACTCACAACCTTCAGATTATTAGACTGACACACTTCCTACTGCGCTAACGAGGTAACCACCAGATGTTTGTAGACAAGCTCAAAGCGGCAAAATGAAAAAATATATATACATTTTCTTTATTCCCACTTTTTCTTAGTCCATGACACATTATACTTAATAACTGCTCCCATATGGTCTAGCGGTTAGGATTCCTGGTTTTCACCCAGGTGGCCTGTGTTCGACTCGCGGTATGGGAAATAACCTTTTACTAGTCTTGCATTTTCAAAGGTTGAGCGTTATAGGATAAAAGTGCTCTTTGTGGCCATAAATTCTAACTTATCTTTGTTTACCCATTCCTCCTCTTTTCACCAGATCCTATTTGAGCTTGAAAACTCAAATAATTCCTATTGTTCCCTTCTCACTCCAAGTCAACAACCCCTTTATCCTGTCAGTTTGGCTAATTTTCCTTTTTATAATGAACTAGTTTCGCCAATAAATAAGAAACCATCAGACTATTTCACCCAATCTGATTGGGACTTTGCTTTAATATTGTTTCTTTTTAGGCAAGATCCTATTTTGGATTTAAAGCTCAAATCATTCCCATCTCTTCTACTCAATCAAAAATGACAAGGAAATCAACAACACTTTCCTCATATATTAAAAACGTTTCGGCAGAAAAACCAGATTTCCTGCATGAATGGAGGAAGACAAAAACTCACTGAACAGTGCCTCGTGTGAGGATCGAACTCACGACCTTCAGATTATTAGACTGACACGCATCCTACTGTGCTAACGAGGCAACCACCAGATGTTTGTAGACAAGCTCAAAGCGGCAAAATGAAAAAATATATATACATTTTCTTTATTCCCACTTTTTCTTAGGCCATGACTCATTATACTTAATAACTGCTCCCAGGATCGAACTCACAACCTTCAGATTATGAGACTGACACGCTTCCTACTGCGCTAACGAGGCAACCACCAGATGTTTGTAGACAAGCTCAACGCGGCAAAATGAAAAAATATATATAAATTTTCTTTATTCCCACTTTTTCTTAGTCCATGACTCATTTTACTTAATAATTGCTTCCATATGGTCTAGCGGTTAGGATTCCTGGTTTTCACCCAGGTGGCCTGGGTTCGACTCCCGGTATGGGAAATAACCTTTTACTAGTCTTGCATTTTCAAAGGTTGAGCGTTATAGGATAAAAGTGCTCTTTGTGGCCATAAATTCTAACTTATCTTTGTTTACCCATTCCTCCTCTTTTCACCAGATCCTATTTGAGCTTGAAAACTCAAATAATTCCTATTGTTCCCTTCTCACTCCAAGTCAACAACCCCTTTATCCTGTCAGTTTGGCTAATTTTCCTTTTTATAATGAACTAGTTTCGCCAATAAATACGAAACCATCAGACTATTTCACCCAATCTGATTGGAACTTTGCTTTAATATTGTTTCTTTTTAGGCAAGATCCTATTTTGGATTTAAAGCTCAAATCATTCCCATCTCTTCTACTCACTCAAAAAAGACAAGGAAATCAACAACACTTTCCTCATATATTAAAAACGTTTCGGCAGAAAAACCCGATTTCCTGCATGAATGGAGGAAGACAAAAACTCACTGAACAGTGCCTCGTGTGAGGATCAAACTCACGACCTTCAGATTATGAGACTGACACGCTTCCTACTGCGCTAACGAGGCAACCACCAGATGTTTGTAGACAAGCTCAAAGCGGCAAAATGAAAAAATATATATAAATTTTCTTTATTCCCACTTTTTCTTAGTCCATGACTCATTTTACTTAATAACCGCTTCCATATGGTCTAGCGGTTAGGATTCCTGGTTTTCACCCTGGTGGCCCGGGTTCGACTCCTGGTATGGGAAAGAACCTTTCACTAGTCTTGCACTTTCAAAGGTTGAGCGTTATAGGATTAAAGTGCTCTTTGTGGCCATAAATTCTAACTTATCTTTGTTTACCCATTCCTCCTCTTTTCACCAGATCCTATTTGAGCTTGAAACTCAAATAATTCCTATTGTTCCCTTCTCACTCCAAGTCAACAACCCCTTTATCCTGTCAGTTTGGCTAATTTTCCTTTTTTTAATGAACTAGTTTCGCCAATAAATAAGAAACCATCAGACTATTTCACCCAATCTGATTGGGACTTTGCTTTAATATTGTTTCTTTTTAGGCAAAATCCTATTTTGGATTTAAAGCTCAAATCATTCCCATCTCTTCTACTCACTCAAAAAAGACAAGGAAATCAACAACACTTTCCTCATATATTAAAAACGTTTCGGCAGAAAAACCCGATTTCCTGCATGAATGGAGGAAGACAAAAACTCACTGAACAGTGCCTCGTGTGAGGATCGAACTCACGACCTTCAGATTATGAGACTGACACGCTTCCTACTGCGCTAACGAGGCAACCACCAGATGTTTGTAGACAAGCTCAAAGCGGCAAAATGAAAAAATATATATACATTTTCTTTATTCCCACTTTTTCTTAGGCCATGACTCATTATACTTAATAACTGCTCCCAGGATCGAACTCACAACCTTCAGATTATGAGACTGACACGCTTCCTACTGCGCTAACGAGGCAACCACCAGATGTTTGTAGACAAGCTCAACGCGGCAAAATGAAAAAATATATATAAATTTTCTTTATTCCCACTTTTTCTTAGTCCATGACTCATTTTACTTAATAATTGCTTCCATATGGTCTAGCGGTTAGGATTCCTGGTTTTCACCCAGGTGGCCTGGGTTCGACTCCCGGTATGGGATATAACCTTTTACTAGTCTTGCATTTTCAAAGGTTGAGCGTTATAGGATAAAAGTGCTCTTTGTGGCCATAAATTCTAACTTATCTTTGTTTACCCATTCCTCCTCTTTTCACCAGATCCTATTTGAGCTTGAAAACTCAAATAATTCCTATTGTTCCCTTCTCACTCCAAGTCAACAACCCCTTTATCCTGTCAGTTTGGCTAATTTTCCTTTTTATAATGAACTAGTTTCGCCAATAAATACGAAACCATCAGACTATTTCACCCAATCTGATTGGAACTTTGCTTTAATATTGTTTCTTTTTAGGCAAGATCCTATTTTGGATTTAAAGCTCAAATCATTCCCATCTCTTCTACTCACTCAAAAAAGACAAGGAAATCAACAACACTTTCCTCATATATTAAAAACGTTTCGGCAGAAAAACCCGATTTCCTGCATGAATGGAGGAAGACAAAAACTCACTGAACAGTGCCTCGTGTGAGGATCGAACTCACGACCTTCAGATTATGAGACTGACACGCTTCCTACTGCGCTAACGAGGCAACCACCAGATGTTTGTAGACAAGCTCAAAGCGGCAAAATGAAAAAATATATATAAATTTTCTTTATTCCCACTTTTTCTTAGTCCATGACTCATTTTACTTAATAACTGCTTCCATATGGTCTAGCGGTTAGGATTCCTGGTTTTCACCCTGGTGGCCCGGGTTCGACTCCTGGTATGGGAAAGAACCTTTCACTAGTCTTGCACTTTCAAAGGTTGAGCGTTATAGGATAAAAGTGCTCTTTGTGGCCATAAATTCTAACTTATCTTTGTTTACCCATTCCTCCTCTTTTCACCAGATCCTATTTGAGCTTGAAACTCAAATAATTCCTATTGTTCCCTTCTCACTCCAAGTCAACAACCCCTTTATCCTGTCAGTTTGGCTAATTTTCCTTTTTTTAATGAACTAGTTTCGCCAATAAATAAGAAACCATCAGACTATTTCACCCAATCTGATTGGGACTTTGCTTTAATATTGTTTCTTTTTAGGCAAAATCCTATTTTGGATTTAAAGCTCAAATCATTCCCATCTCTTCTACTCACTCAAAAAAGACAAGGAAATCAACAACACTTTCCTCATATATTAAAAACGTTTCGGCAGAAAAACCCGATTTCCTGCATGAATGGAGGAAGACAAAAACTCACTGAACAGTGCCTCGTGTGAGGATCGAACTCACGACCTTCAGATTATGAGACTGACACGCTTCCTACTGCGCTAACGAGGCAACCACCAGATGCTTGTAGACAAGCTCAAAGCGGCAAAAAGAAAAAATATATATACATTTTCTTTATTCCCACTTTTTCTTAGTCCATGACTCATTATACTTAATAACTGCTCCCATATGGTCTAGCGGTTAGGATTCCTGGTTTTCACCCTGGTGGCCCGGGTTCGACTCCTGGTATGGGAAAGAACCTTTCACTAGTCTTGCACTTTCAAAGGTTGAGCGTTATAGGATAAAAGTGCTCTTTGTGGCCATAAATTCTTACTTATCTTTGTTTACCCATTCCTCCTCTTTTCACCAGATCCTATTTGAGCTTGAAACTCAAATAATTCCTATTGTTCCCTTCTCACTCCAAGTCAACAACCCCTTTATCCTGTCAGTTTGGCTAATTTTCCTTTTTTTAATGAACTAGTTTCGCCAATAAATAAGAAACCATCAGACTATTTCACCCAATCTGATTGGGACTTTGCTTTAATATTGTTTCTTTTTAGGCAAAATCCTATTTTGGATTTAAAGCTCAAATCATTCCCATCTCTTCTACTCACTCAAAAAAGACAAGGAAATCAACAACACTTTCCTCATATATTAAAAACGTTTCGGCAGAAAAACCCGATTTCCTGCATGAATGGAGGAAGACAAAAACTCACTGAACAGTGCCTCGTGTGAGGATCGAACTCACGACCTTCAGATTATGAGACTGACACGCTTCCTACTGCGCTAACGAGGCAACCACCAGATGTTTGTAGACAAGCTCAAAGCGGCAAAATGAAAAAATATATATACATTTTCTTTATTCCCACTTTTTCTTAGGCCATGACTCATTATACTTAATAACTGCTCCCAGGATCGAACTCACAACCTTCAGATTATGAGACTGACACGCTTCCTACTGCGCTAACGAGGCAACCACCAGATGTTTGTAGACAAGCTCAACGCGGCAAAATGAAAAAATATATATAAATTTTCTTTATTCCCACTTTTTCTTAGTCCATGACTCATTTTACTTAATAATTGCTTCCATATGGTCTAGCGGTTAGGATTCCTGGTTTTCACCCTGGTGGCCCGGGTTCGACTCCTGGTATGGGAAAGAACCTTTCACTAGTCTTGCACTTTCAAAGGTTGAGCGTTATAGGATAAAAGTGCTCTTTGTGGCCATAAATTCTAACTTATCTTTGTTTACCCATTCCTCCTCTTTTCACCAGATCCTATTTGAGCTTGAAACTCAAATAATTCCTATTGTTCCCTTCTCACTCCAAGTCAACAACCCCTTTATCCTGTCAGTTTGGCTAATTTTCCTTTTTTTAATGAACTAGTTTCGCCAATAAATAAGAAACCATCAGACTATTTCACCCAATCTGATTGGGACTTTGCTTTAATATTGTTTCTTTTTAGGCAAAATCCTATTTTGGATTTAAAGCTCAAATCATTCCCATCTCTTCTACTCACTCAAAAAAGACAAGGAAATCAACAACACTTTCCTCATATATTAAAAACGTTTCGGCAGAAAAACCCGATTTCCTGCATGAATGGAGGAAGACAAAAACTCACTGAACAGTGCCTCGTGTGAGGATCGAACTCACGACCTTCAGATTATGAGACTGACACGCTTCCTACTGCGCTAACGAGGCAACCACCAGATGCTTGTAGACAAGCTCAAAGCGGCAAAAAGAAAAAATATATATACATTTTCTTTATTCCCACTTTTTCTTAGTCCATGACTCATTATACTTAATAACTGCTCCCATATGGTCTAGCGGTTAGGATTCCTGGTTTTCACCCTGGTGGCCCGGGTTCGACTCCTGGTATGGGAAAGAACCTTTCACTAGTCTTGCACTTTCAAAGGTTGAGCGTTATAGGATAAAAGTGCTCTTTGTGGCCATAAATTCTTACTTATCTTTGTTTACCCATTCCTCCTCTTTTCACCAGATCCTATTTGAGCTTGAAACTCAAATAATTCCTATTGTTCCCTTCTCACTCCAAGTCAACAACCCCTTTATCCTGTCAGTTTGGCTAATTTTCCTTTTTTTAATGAACTAGTTTCGCCAATAAATAAGAAACCATCAGACTATTTCACCCAATCTGATTGGGACTTTGCTTTAATATTGTTTCTTTTTAGGCAAAATCCTATTTTGGATTTAAAGCTCAAATCATTCCCATCTCTTCTACTCACTCAAAAAAGACAAGGAAATCAACAACACTTTCCTCATATATTAAAAACGTTTCGGCAGAAAAACCCGATTTCCTGCATGAATGGAGGAAGACAAAAACTCACTGAACAGTGCCTCGTGTGAGGATCGAACTCACGACCTTCAGATTATGAGACTGACACGCTTCCTACTGCGCTAACGAGGCAACCACCAGATGTTTGTAGACAAGCTCAAAGCGGCAAAATGAAAAAATATATATACATTTTCTTTATTCCCACTTTTTCTTAGGCCATGACTCATTATACTTAATAACTGCTCCCAGGATCGAACTCACAACCTTCAGATTATGAGACTGACACGCTTCCTACTGCGCTAACGAGGCAACCACCAGATGTTTGTAGACAAGCTCAACGCGGCAAAATGAAAAAATATATATAAATTTTCTTTATTCCCACTTTTTCTTAGTCCATGACTCATTTTACTTAATAATTGCTTCCATATGGTCTAGCGGTTAGGATTCCTGGTTTTCACCCAGGTGGCCTGGGTTCGACTCCCGGTATGGGAAATAACCTTTTACTAGTCTTGCATTTTCAAAGGTTGAGCGTTATAGGATAAAAGTGCTCTTTGTGGCCATAAATTCTAACTTATCTTTGTTTACCCATTCCTCCTCTTTTCACCAGATCCTATTTGAGCTTGAAAACTCAAATAATTCCTATTGTTCCCTTCTCACTCCAAGTCAACAACCCCTTTATCCTGTCAGTTTGGCTAATTTTCCTTTTTATAATGAACTAGTTTCGCCAATAAATACGAAACCATCAGACTATTTCACCCAATCTGATTGGAACTTTGCTTTAATATTGTTTCTTTTTAGGCAAGATCCTATTTTGGATTTAAAGCTCAAATCATTCCCATCTCTTCTACTCACTCAAAAAAGACAAGGAAATCAACAACACTTTCCTCATATATTAAAAACGTTTCGGCAGAAAAACCCGATTTCCTGCATGAATGGAGGAAGACAAAAACTCACTGAACAGTGCCTCGTGTGAGGATCGAACTCACGACCTTCAAATTATGAGACTGACACGCTTCCTACTGCGCTAACGAGGCAACCACCAGATGTTTGTAGACAAGCTCAAAGCGGCAAAATGAAAAAATATATATAAATTTTCTTTATTCCCACTTTTTCTTAGTCCATGACTCATTTTACTTAATAACTGCTTCCATATGGTCTAGCGGTTAGGATTCCTGGTTTTCACCCTGGTGGCCTGGGTTCGACTCCTGGTATGGGAAAGAACCTTTCACTAGTCTTGCACTTTCAAAGGTTGAGCGTTATAGGATAAAAGTGCTCTTTGTGGCCATAAATTCTAACTTATCTTTGTTTACCCATTCCTCCTCTTTTCACCAGATCCTATTTGAGCTTGAAACTCAAATAATTCCTATTGTTCCCTTCTCACTCCAAGTCAACAACCCCTTTATCCTGTCAGTTTGGCTAATTTTCCTTTTTTTAATGAACTAGTTTCGCCAATAAATAAGAAACCATCAGACTATTTCACCCAATCTGATTGGGACTTTGCTTTAATATTGTTTCTTTTTAGGCAAAATCCTATTTTGGATTTAAAGCTCAAATCATTCCCATCTCTTCTACTCACTCAAAAAAGACAAGGAAATCAACAACACTTTCCTCATATATTAAAAACGTTTCGGCAGAAAAACCCGATTTCCTGCATGAATGGAGGAAGACAAAAACTCACTGAACAGTGCCTCGTGTGAGGATCGAACTCACGACCTTCAGATTATGAGACTGACACGCTTCCTACTGCGCTAACGAGGCAACCACCAGATGTTTGTAGACAAGCTCAAAGCGGCAAAATGAAAAAATATATATAAATTTTCTTTATTCCCACTTTTTCTTAGTCCATGACTCATTTTACTTAATAACTGCTTCCATATGGTCTAGCGGTTAGGATTCCTGGTTTTCACCCTGGTGGCCGGGGTTCGACTCCTGGTATGGGAAAGAACCTTTCACTAGTCTTGCACTTTCAAAGGTTGAGCGTTATAGGATAAAAGTGCTCTTTGTGGCCATAAATTCTAACTTATCTTTGTTTACCCATTCCTCCTCTTTTCACCAGATCCTATTTGAGCTTGAAACTCAAATAATTCCTATTGTTCCCTTCTCACTCCAAGTCAACAACCCCTTTATCCTGTCAGTTTGGCTAATTTTCCTTTTTTTAATGAACTAGTTTCGCCAATAAATAAGAAACCATCAGACTATTTCACCCAATCTGATTGGGACTTTGCTTTAATATTGTTTCTTTTTAGGCAAAATCCTATTTTGGATTTAAAGCTCAAATCATTCCCATCTCTTCTACTCACTCAAAAAAGACAAGGAAATCAACAACACTTTCCTCATATATTAAAAACGTTTCGGCAGAAAAACCCGATTTCCTGCATGAATGGAGGAAGACAAAAACTCACTGAACAGTGCCTCGTGTGAGGATCGAACTCACGACCTTCAGATTATGAGACTGACACGCTTCCTACTGCGCTAACGAGGCAACCACCAGATGTTTGTAGACAAGCTCAAAGCGGCAAAAAGAAAAAATATATATACATTTTCTTTATTCCCACTTTTTCTTAGTCCATGACTCATTATACTTAATAACTGCTCCCATATGGTCTAGCGGTTAGGATTCCTGGTTTTCACCCTGGTGGCCCGGGTTCGACACCTGGTATGGGAAAGAACCTTTCACTAGTCTTGCACTTTCAAAGGTTGAGCGTTATAGGATAAAAGTGCTCTTTGTGGCCATAAATTCTTACTTATCTTTGTTTACCCATTCCTCCTCTTTTCACCAGATCCTATTTGAGCTTGAAACTCAAATAATTCCTATTGTTCCCTTCTCACTCCAAGTCAACAACCCCTTTATCCTGTCAGTTTGGCTAATTTTCCTTTTTTTAATGAACTAGTTTCGCCAATAAATAAGAAACCATCAGACTATTTCACCCAATCTGATTGGGACTTTGCTTTAATATTGTTTCTTTTTAGGCAAAATCCTATTTTGGATTTAAAGCTCAAATCATTCCCATCTCTTCTACTCACTCAAAAATGACAAGGAAATCAACAACACTTTCCTCATATATTAAAAACGTTTCGGCAGAAAAACCCGATTTCCTGCATGAATGGAGGAAGACAAAAACTCACTGAACAGTGCCTCGTGTGAGGATCGAACTCACGACCTTCAGATTATTAGACTGACACGCTTCCTACTGCGCTAACGAGGCAACTACCAGATGTTTGTAGACAAGCTCAAAGCGGCAAAATGAAAAAATATATATATATTTTCTTTATTCCCACTTTTTCTTAGTCCATGACTCATTTTACTTAATAACTGCTCCCATATGGTCTAGCGGTTAGGATTCCTGGTTTTCACCCAGGTGGCCTGGGTTCGACTCCTGGTATGGGAAAAAACCTTTTACTAGTCTTGCACTTTCAAAGGTTGAGCGTTATAGGATAAAAGTGCTCTTTGTGGCCATAAATTCTAATTTATCTTTGTTTACCCATTCCTCCTCTTTTCACCAGATCCTATTTGAGCTTGAAAACTCAAATAATTCCTATTGTTCCCTTCTCACTCCAAGTCAACAACCCCTTTATCCTGTCAGTTTGGCTAATTTTCCTTTTTTTAATGAACTAGTTTCGCCAATAAATAAGAAACCATCAGACTATTTCACCCAATCTGATTGGGACTTTGCTTTAATATTGTTTCTTTTTAGGCAAAATCCTATTTTGGATTTAAAGCTCAAATCATTCCCATCTCTTCTACTCACTCAAAAAAGACAAGGAAATCAACAACACTTTCCTCATATATTAAAAACGTTTCGGCAGAAAAACCCGATTTCCTGCATGAATGGAGGAAGACAAAAACTCACTGAACAGTGCCTCGTGTGAGGATCGAACTCACGACCTTCAGATTATGAGACTGACACGCTTCCTACTGCGCTAACGAGGCAACCACCAGATGTTTGTAGACAAGCTCAAAGCGGCAAAATGAAAAAATATATATACATTTTCTTTATTCCCACTTTTTCTTAGGCCATGACTCATTATACTTAATAACTGCTCCCAGGATCGAACTCACAACCTTCAGATTATGAGACTGACACGCTTCCTACTGCGCTAACGAGGCAACCACCAGATGTTTGTAGACAAGCTCAACGCGGCAAAATGAAAAAATATATATAAATTTTCTTTATTCCCACTTTTTCTTAGTCCATGACTCATTTTACTTAATAATTGCTTCCATATGGTCTAGCGGTTAGGATTCCTGGTTTTCACCCAGATGGCCTGGGTTCGACTCCCGGTATGGGAAATAACCTTTTACTAGTCTTGCATTTTCAAAGGTTGAGCGTTATAGGATAAAAGTGCTCTTTGTGGCCATAAATTCTAACTTATCTTTGTTTACCCATTCCTCCTCTTTTCACCAGATCCTATTTGAGCTTGAAAACTCAAATAATTCCTATTGTTCCCTTCTCACTCCAAGTCAACAACCCCTTTATCCTGTCAGTTTGGCTAATTTTCCTTTTTATAATGAACTAGTTTCGCCAATAAATACGAAACCATCAGACTATTTCACCCAATCTGATTGGAACTTTGCTTTAATATTGTTTCTTTTTAGGCAAGATCCTATTTTGGATTTAAAGCTCAAATCATTCCCATCTCTTCTACTCACTCAAAAAAGACAAGGAAATCAACAACACTTTCCTCATATATTAAAAACGTTTCGGCAGAAAAACCCGATTTCCTGCATGAATGGAGGAAGACAAAAACTCACTGAACAGTGCCTCGTGTGAGGATCGAACTCACGACCTTCAAATTATGAGACTGACACGCTTCCTACTGCGCTAACGAGGCAACCACCAGATGTTTGTAGACAAGCTCAAAGCGGCAAAATGAAAAAATATATATAAATTTTCTTTATTCCCACTTTTTCTTAGTCCATGACTCATTTTACTTAATAACTGCTTCCATATGGTCTAGCGGTTAGGATTCCTGGTTTTCACCCTGGTGGCCTGGGTTCGACTCCTGGTATGGGAAAGAACCTTTCACTAGTCTTGCACTTTCAAAGGTTGAGCGTTATAGGATAAAAGTGCTCTTTGTGGCCATAAATTCTAACTTATCTTTGTTTACCCATTCCTCCTCTTTTCACCAGATCCTATTTGAGCTTGAAACTCAAATAATTCCTATTGTTCCCTTCTCACTCCAAGTCAACAACCCCTTTATCCTGTCAGTTTGGCTAATTTTCCTTTTTTTAATGAACTAGTTTCGCCAATAAATAAGAAACCATCAGACTATTTCACCCAATCTGATTGGGACTTTGCTTTAATATTGTTTCTTTTTAGGCAAAATCCTATTTTGGATTTAAAGCTCAAATCATTCCCATCTCTTCTACTCACTCAAAAAAGACAAGGAAATCAACAACACTTTCCTCATATATTAAAAACGTTTCGGCAGAAAAACCCGATTTCCTGCATGAATGGAGGAAGACAAAAACTCACTGAACAGTGCCTCGTGTGAGGATCGAACTCACGACCTTCAGATTATGAGACTGACACGCTTCCTACTGCGCTAACGAGGCAACCACCAGATGTTTGTAGACAAGCTCAAAGCGGCAAAATGAAAAAATATATATACATTTTCTTTATTCCCACTTTTTCTTAGTCCATGACTCATTATACTTAATAACTGCTCCCATATGGTCTAGCGGTTAGGATTCCTGGTTTTCACCCTGGTGGCCCGGGTTCGACTCCTGGTATGGGAAAGAACCTTTCACTAGTCTTGCACTTTCAAAGGTTGAGCGTTATAGGATAAAAGTGCTCTTTGTGGCCATAAATTCTTACTTATCTTTGTTTACCCATTCCTCCTCTTTTCACCAGATCCTATTTGAGCTTGAAACTCAAATAATTCCTATTGTTCCCTTCTCACTCCAAGTCAACAACCCCTTTATCCTGTCAGTTTGGCTAATTTTCCTTTTTTTAATGAACTAGTTTCGCCAATAAATAAGAAACCATCAGACTATTTCACCCAATCTGATTGGGACTTTGCTTTAATATTGTTTCTTTTTAGGCAAAATCCTATTTTGGATTTAAAGCTCAAATCATTCCCATCTCTTCTACTCACTCAAAAATGACAAGGAAATCAACAACACTTTCCTCATATATTAAAAACGTTTCGGCAGAAAAACCCGATTTCCTGCATGAATGGAGGAAGACAAAAACTCACTGAACAGTGCCTCGTGTGAGGATCAAACTCACGACCTTCAGATTATTAGACTGACACGCTTCCTACTGCGCTAACGAGGCAACTACCAGATGTTTGTAGACAAGCTCAAAGCGGCAAAATGAAAAAATATATATATATTTTCTTTATTCCCACTTTTTCTTAGTCCATGACTCATTTTACTTAATAACTGCTCCCATATGGTCTAGCGGTTAGGATTCCTGGTTTTCACCCAGGTGGCCTGGGTTCGACTCCTGGTATGGGAAAAAACCTTTTACTAGTCTTGCACTTTCAAAGGTTGAGCGTTATAGGATAAAAGTGCTCTTTGTGGCCATAAATTCTAATTTATCTTTGTTTACCCATTCCTCCTCTTTTCACCAGATCCTATTTGAGCTTGAAAACTCAAATAATTCCTATTGTTCCCTTCTCACTCCAAGTCAACAACCCCTTTATCCTGTCAGTTTGGCTAATTTTCCTTTTTTTAATGAACTAGTTTCGCCAATAAATAAGAAACCATCAGACTATTTCACCCAATCTGATTCGGACTTTGCTTTAATATTGTTTCTTTTTAGGCAAGATCCTATTTTGGATTTAAAGCTCAAATCATTCCCATCTCTTCTACTCACTCAAAAATGACAAGGAAATCAACAACACTTTCCTCATATATTAAAAATGTTTCGGCAGAAAAACCCGATTTCCTGCATGAATGGAGGAAGACAAAAACTCACTGAACAGTGCCTCGTGTGAGGACCGAACTCACGACCTTCAGATTATTAGACTGACACGCTTCCTACTGCGCTAACGAGGCAACCACCAGATGTTTGTAGACAAGCTCAAAGCGGCAAAATGAAAAAAAAATATATATATTTTCTTTATTCCCACTTTTTCATAGTCCATGACTCATTTTACTTAATAACTGCTCCCATATGGTCTAGCGGTTAGGATTCCTGGTTTTCACCCAGGTGGCCTGGGTTCGACTCCTGGTGTGGGAAAAAACCTTTTACTAGTCTTGCACTTTCAAAGGTTGAGCGTTATAGGATAAAAGTGCTCTTTGTGGCCATAAATTCTAATTTATCTTTGTTTACCCATTCCTCCTCTTTTCACCAGATCCTATTTGAGCTTGAAAACTCAAATAATTCCTATTGTTCCCTTCTCACTCCAAGTCAACAACCCCTTTATCCTGTCAGTTTGGCTAATTTTCCTTTTTTTAATGAACTAGTTTCGCCAATAAATAAGAAACCATCAGACTATTTCACCCAATCTGATTGGGACTTTGCTTTAATATTGTTTCTTTTTAGGCAAGATCCTATTTTGGATTTAAAGCTCAAATCATTCCCATCTCTTCTACTCACTCAAAAATGACAAGGAAATCAACAACACTTTCCTCATATATTAAAAATGTTTCGGCAGAAAAACCCGATTTCCTGCATGAATGGAGGAAGACAAAAACTCACTGAACAGTGCCTCGTGTGTGGATCGAACTCACGACCTTCAGATTATTAGACTGACACGCTTCCTACTGCGCTAACGAGGCAACCTCCAGATGTTTGTAGACAAGCTCAAAGCGGCAAAATGAAAAAAATATATATATATTTTCTTTATTCCCACTTTTTCATAGTCCATGACTCATTTTACTTAATAACTGCTCCCATATAGTCTAGCGGTTAGGATTCCTGGTTTTCACCCAGGTGGCCTGGGTTCGACTCCTGGTATGGGAAAAAACCTTTTACTAGTCTTGCACTTTCAAAGGTTGAGCGTTATAGGATAAAAGTGCTCTTTGTGGCCATAAATTCTAATTTATCTTTGTTTACCCATTCCTCCTCTTTTCACCAGATCCTATTTGAGCTTGAAAACTCAAATAATTCCTATTGTTCCCTTCTCACTCCAAGTCAACAACCCCTTTATCCTGTCAGTTTGGCTAATTTTCCTTTTTTTAATGAACTAGTTTCGCCAATAAATAAGAAACCATCAGACTATTTCACCCAATCTGATTGGGACTTTGCTTTAATATTGTTTCTTTTTAGGCAAGATCCTATTTTGGATTTAAAGCTCAAATCATTCCCATCTCTTCTACTCACTCAAAAATGACAAGGAAATCAACAACACTTTCCTCATATATTAAAAATGTTTCGGCAGAAAAACCCGATTTGTTGCATGAATGGAGGAAGACAAAATCTCACTGAACAGTGCCTCGTGTGTGGATCGAACTCACGACCTTCAGATTATTAGACTGACACGCTTCCTACTGCGCTAACGAGGCAACCACCAGATGTTTGTAGACAAGCTCAAAGCGGCAAAATGAAAAAAATATATATATATTTTCTTTATTCCCACTTTTTCTTAGTCCATGACTCATTTTACATACTAACTGCTCCCATATGGGCTAGCGGTTAGGATTCCTGGTTTTCACCCAGGTGGCCCGGGTTCGACTCCCGGTATGGGAAAAAATCTTTTACTAGTCTTGCACTTTCAAAGGTTGAGCGTTATAGGATAAATGTGCTCTTTGTGGCCATAAATTCTAATTTATCTTTGTTTACCCATTCCTCCTCTTTTCACCAGATCCTATATGAGCTTGAAAACTCAAATAATTCCTATTGTTCCCTTCTCACTCCAAGTCAACAACCCCTTTATCCTGTCAGTTTGGCTAATTTTCCTTTTTTTAATGAACTAGTTTCGCCAATAAATAAGAAACCATCAGACTATTTCACCCAATCTGATTGGGACTTTGCTTTAATATTGTTTCTTTTTAGGCAAGATCCTATTTTGGATTTAAAGCTCAAATCATTCCCATCTCTTCTACTCACTCAAAAATGACAAGGAAATCAACAACACTTTCCTCATATATTAAAAATGTTTCGGCAGAAAAACCCGATTTCCTGCATGAATGGAGGAAGACAAAAACTCACTGAACAGTGCCTCGTGTGAGGACCGAACTCACGACCTTCAGATTATTAGACTGACACGCTTCCTACTGCGCTAACGAGGCAACCACCAGATGTTTGTAGACAAGCTCAAAGCGGCAAAATGAAAAAAAATATATATATATTTTCTTTATTCCCACTTTTTCATAGTCCATGACTCATTTTACTTAATAACTGCTCCCATATGGTCTAGCGGTTAGGATTCCTGGTTTTCACCCAGGTGGCCCGGGTTCGACTCCTGGTATGGGAAAAAACCTTTTACTAGTCTTGCACTTTCAAAGGTTGAGCGTTATAGGATAAAAGTGCTCTTTGTGGCCATAAATTCTAATTTATCTTTGTTTACCCATTCCTCCTCTTTTCACCAGATCCTATTTGAGCTTGAAAACTCAAATAATTCCTATTGTTCCCTTCTCACTCCAAGTCAACAACCCCTTTATCCTGTCAGTTTGGCTAATTTTCCTTTTTTTAATGAACTAGTTTCGCCAATAAATAAGAAACCATCAGACTATTTCACCCAATCTGATTGGGACTTTGCTTTAATATTGTTTCTTTTTAGGCAAGATCCTATTTTGGATTTAAAGCTCAAATCATTCCCATCTCTTCTACTCACTCAAAAATGACAAGGAAATCAACAACACTTTCCTCATATATTAAAAATGTTTCGGCAGAAAAACCCGATTTCCTGCATGAATGGAGGAAGACAAAAACTCACTGAACAGTGCCTCGTGTGTGGATCGAACTCACGACCTTCAGATTATTAGACTGACACGCTTCCTACTGCGCTAACGAGGCAACCACCAGATGTTTGTAGACAAGCTCAAAGCGGCAAAATGAAAAAAATATATATATATTTTCTTTATTCCCACTTTTTCATAGTCCATGACTCATTTTACTTAATAACTGCTCCCATATAGTCTAGCGGTTAGGATTCCTGGTTTTCACCCAGGTGGCCTGGGTTCGACTCCTGGTATGGGAAAAAACCTTTTACTAGTCTTGCACTTTCAAAGGTTGAGCGTTATAGGATAAAAGTGCTCTTTGTGGCCATAAATTCTAATTTATCTTTGTTTACCCATTCCTCCTCTTTTCACCAGATCCTATTTGAGCTTGAAAACTCAAATAATTCCTATTGTTCCCTTCTCACTCCAAGTCAACAACCCCTTTATCCTGTCAGTTTGGCTAATTTTCCTTTTTTTAATGAACTAGTTTCGCCAATAAATAAGAAACCATCAGACTATTTCACCCAATCTGATTGGGACTTTGCTTTAATATTGTTTCTTTTTAGGCAAGATCCTATTTTGGATTTAAAGCTCAAATCATTCCCATCTCTTCTACTCACTCAAAAATGACAAGGAAATCAACAACACTTTCCTCATATATTAAAAATGTTTCGGCAGAAAAACCCGATTTGTTGCATGAATGGAGGAAGACAAAATCTCACTGAACAGTGCCTCGTGTGTGGATCGAACTCACGACCTTCAGATTATTAGACTGACACGCTTCCTACTGCGCTAACGAGGCAACCACCAGATGTTTGTAGACAAGCTCAAAGCGGCAAAATGAAAAAAATATATATATATTTTCTTTATTCCCACTTTTTCTTAGTCCATGACTCATTTTACATACTAACTGCTCCCATATGGGCTAGCGGTTAGGATTCCTGGTTGTGGCCCGGGTTCGACTCCCGGTATGGGAAAAAACCTTTTACTAGTCTTGCACTTTCAAAGGTTGAGCGTTATAGGATAAATGTGCTCTTTGTGGCCATAAATTCTAATTTATCTTTGTTTACCCATTCCTCCTCTTTTCACCAGATCCTATATGAGCTTGAAAACTCAAATAATTCCTATTGTTCCCTTCTCACTCCAAGTCAACAACCCCTTT
Organism: Rhinoderma darwinii; assembly: GCF_050947455.1. Classification (NCBI taxonomy): domain Eukaryota; kingdom Metazoa; phylum Chordata; class Amphibia; order Anura; family Rhinodermatidae; genus Rhinoderma; species Rhinoderma darwinii. Next base: position 415,578,101 of record NC_134689.1, read on the forward strand.
ATCCTGTCAGTTTGGCTAATTTTCCTTTTTTTAATGAACTAGTTTCGCCAATAAATAAGAAACCATCAGACTATTTCACCCAATCTGATTGGGACTTTGCTTTAATATTGTTTCTTTTTAGGCAAGATCCTATTTTGGATTTAAAGCTCAAATCATTCCCATCTCTTCTACTCACTCAAAAATGACAAGGAAATCAACAACACTTTCCTCATATATTAAAAATGTTTCGGCAGAAAAACCCGATTTCCTGCATGAATGGAGGAAGACAAAAACTCACTGAACAGTGCCTCGTGTGAGGACCGAACTCACGACCTTCAGATTATTAGACTGACACGCTTCCTACTGCGCTAATGAGGCAACCACCAGATGTTTGTAGACAAGCTCAAAGCGGCAAAATGAAAAAAATATATATATATTTTCTTTATTCCCACTTTTTCATAGTACATGACTCATTACTCTAAATAACTGCTCCCATATGGTCTAGCGGTTAGGATTCCTGGTTTTCACCCAGGTTGCCCGGGTTCGACTCCCGGTATGTGAAAGAACCTTTTACTAGTCTTGCACTTTCAAAGGTTGAGCGTTATAGGATAAAAGTGCTCTTTGTGGCCATAAATTCTAATTTATCTTTGTTTACCCATTCCTCCTCTTTTCACCAGATCCTATTTGAGCTTGAAAACTCAAATAATTCCTATTGTTCCCTTCTCACTCCAAGTCAACAACCCCTTTATCCTGTCAGTTTGGCTAATTTTCCTTTTTTTAATGAACTAGTTTCGCCAATAAATAAGAAACCATCAGACTATTTCACCCAATCTGATTGGGACTTTGCTTTAATATTGTTTCTTTTTAGGCAAGATCCTATTTTGGATTTAAAGCTCAAATCATTCCCATCTCTTCTACTCACTCAAAAATGACAAGGAAATCAACAACACTTTCCTCATATATTAAAAATGTTTCGGCAGAAAAACCCGATTTCCTGCATGAATGGAGGAAGACAAAAACTCACTGAACAGTGCCTCGTGTGTGGATCGAACTCACGACCTTCAGATTATTAGACTGACACGCTTCCTACTGCGCTAACGAGGCAACCACCAAATGTTTGTAGACAAGCTCAAAGCGGCAAAATGAAAAAAAAAATATATATATTTTCTTTATTCCCACTTTTTCATAGTCCATGACTCATTTTACTTAATAACTGCTCCCATATGGTCTAGCGGTTAGGATTCCTGGTTTTCACCCAGGTGGCCCGTGTTCGACACCTGGTATGGGAAAAAACCTTTTACTAGTCTTGCACTTTCAAAGGTTGAGCGTTATAGGATAAAAGTGCTCTTTGTGGCCATAAATTCTAATTTATCTTTGTTTACCCATTCCTCCTCTTTTCACCAGATCCTATTTGAGCTTGAAAACTCAAATAATTCCTATTGTTCCCTTCTCACTCCAAGTCAACAACCCCTTTATCCTGTCAGTTTGGCTAATTTTCCTTTTTTTAATGAACTAGTTTCGCCAATAAATAAGAAACCATCAGACTATTTCACCCAATCTGATTGGGACTTTGCTTTAATATTGTTTTTTTAGGCAAGATCCTATTTTGGATTTAAAGCTCAAATCATTCCCATCTCTTCTACTCACTCAAAAATGACAAGGAAATCAACAACACTTTCCTCATATATTAAAAATGTTTCGGCAGAAAAACCCGATTTCCTGCATGAATGGAGGAAGACAAAAACTCACTGAACAGTGCCTCGTGTGTGGATCGAACTCACGACCTTCAGATTATTAGACTGACACGCTTCCTACTGCGCTAACGAGGCAACCACCAAATGTTTGTAGACAAGCTCAAAGCGGCAAAATGAAAAAAAAAATATATATATTTTCTTTATTCCCACTTTTTCATAGTCCATGACTCATTTTACTTAATAACTGCTCCCATATGGTCTAGCGGTTAGGATTCCTGGTTTTCACCCAGGTGGCCCGTGTTCGACACCTGGTATGGGAAAAAACCTTTTACTAGTCTTGCACTTTCAAAGGTTGAGCGTTATAGGATAAAAGTGCTCTTTGTGGCCATAAATTCTAATTTATCTTTGTTTACCCATTCCTCCTCTTTTCACCAGATCCTATTTGAGCTTGAAAACTCAAATAATTCCTATTGTTCCCTTCTCACTCCAAGTCAACAACCCCTTTATCCTGTCAGTTTGGCTAATTTTCCTTTTTTTAATGAACTAGTTTCGCCAATAAATAAGAAACCATCAGACTATTTCACCCAATCTGATTGGGACTTTGCTTTAATATTGTTTTTTTAGGCAAGATCCTATTTTGGATTTAAAGCTCAAATCATTCCCATCTCTTCTACTCACTCAAAAATGACAAGGAAATCAACAACACTTTCCTCATATATTAAAAATGTTTCGGCAGAAAAACCCGATTTCCTGCATGAATGGAGGAAGACAAAAACTCACTGAACAGTGCCTCGTGTGTGGATCGAACTCACGACCTTCAGATTATGAGACTGACACGCTTCCTACTGCGCTAACGAGGCAACCACCAGATGTTAGTAGACAAGCTCAAAGCGGCAAAATGAAAAAAAAAATATATATATTTTCTTTATTCCCACTTTTTCTTAGTCCATGACTCGTTTTACTTAATAACTGCTTCCATATGGTCTAGCGGTTAGGATTCCTGGTTTTCACCCAGGTGGCCTGGGTTCGACTCTCGGTATGGGAAATAACCTTTTACTAGTCTTGCATTTTCAAAGGTTGAGCGTTATAGGATAAAAGTGCTCTTTGTGGCTATAAATTCTAACTTATCTTTGTTTACCCATTCCTCCTCTTTTCACCAGATCCTATTTGAGCTTGAAAACTCAAATAATTCCTATTGTTCCCTTCTCACTCCAAGTCAACAACCCCTTTATCCTGTCAGTTTGGCTAATTTTCCTTTTTATAATGAACTAGTTTCGCCAATAAATACGAAACCATCAGACTATTTCACCCAATCTGATTGGAACTTTGCTTTAATATTGTTTCTTTTTAGGCAAGATCCTATTTTGGATTTAAAGCTCAAATCATTCCCATCTCTTCTACTCACTCAAAAATGACAAGGAAATCAACAACACTTTCCTCATATATTAAAAACGTTTCGGCAGAAAAACCAGATTTCCTGCATGAATGGAGGAAGACAAAAACTCACTGAACAGTGCCTCGTGTGAGGATCGAACTCACGACCTTCAGATTATTAGACTGACACGCTTCCTACTGCGCTAACGAGGCAACCACCAGATGTTTGTAGACAAGCTCAAAGCGGCAAAATGAAAAAATATATATAAATTTTCTTTATTCCCACTTTTTCTTAGTCCATGACTCATTTTACTTAATAACTGCTTCCATATGGTCTAGCGGTTAGGATTCCTGGTTTTCACCCAGGTGACCTGGGTTCGACTCCCGGTATGGGAAATAACCTTTTACTAGTCTTGCATTTTCAAAGGTTGAGCGTTATAGGATAAAAGTGCTCTTTGTGGCCATAAATTCTAACTTATCTTTGTTTACCCATTCCTCCTCTTTTCACCAGATCCTATTTGAGCTTGAAAACTCAAATAATTCCTATTGTTCCCTTCTCACTCCAAGTCAACAACCCCTTTATCCTGTCAGTTTGGCTAATTTTCCTTTTTTTAATGAACTAGTTTCGCCAATAAATAGGAAACCATCAGACTATTTCACCCAATCTGATTGGGACTTTGCTTTAATATTGTTTCTTTTTAGGCAAGATCCTATTTTGGATTTAAAGCTCAAATCATTCCCATCTCTTCTACTCACTCAAAAATGACAAGGAAATCAACAACACTTTCCTCATATATTAAAAACGTTTCGGCAGAAAAACCAGATTTCCTGCATGAATGGAGGAAGACAAAAACTCACTGAACAGTGCCTCGTGTGAGGATCGAACTCACAACCTTCAGATTATTAGACTGACACGCTTCCTACTGCGCTAACGAGGCAACCACCAGATGTTTGTAGACAAGCTCAACGCGGCAAAATGAAAAAATATATATACATTTTCTTTATTCCCACTTTTTCTTAGGCCATGACTCATTATACTTAATAATTGCTTCCATATGGTCTAGCGGTTAGGATTCCTGGTTTTCACCCAGGTGGCCCGGGTTTGACTCCTGGTATGGGAAAGAACCTTTCACTAGTCTTGCACTTTCAAAGGTTGAGCGTTATAGGATAAAAGTGCTCTTTGTGGCCATAAATTCTAACTTATCTTTGTTTACCCATTCCTCCTCTTTTCACCAGATCCTATTTGAGCTTGAAACTCAAATAATTCCTATTGTTCCCTTCTCACTCCAAGTCAACAACCCCTTTATCCTGTCAGTTTGGCTAATTTTCCTTTTTTAATGAACTAGTTTCGCCAATAAATAGGAAACCATCAGACTATTTCACCCAATCTGATTGGGACTTTGCTTTAATATTGTTTCTTTTTAGGCAAGATCCTATTTTGGATTTAAAGCTCAAATCATTCCCATCTCTTCTACTCACTCAAAAATGACAAGGAAATCAACAACACTTTCCTCATATATTAAAAACGTTTCGGCAGAAAAACCAGATTTCCTGCATGAATGGAGGAAGACAAAAACTCACTGAACAGTGCCTCGTGTGAGGATCGAACTCACAACCTTCAGATTATGAGACTGACACGCTTCCTACTGCACTAACGAGGCAACCACCAGATGTTTGTAGACAAGCTCAAAGCGGCAAAATGAAAAAATATATATACATTTTCTTTATTCCCACTTTTTCTTAGGCCATGACTCATTATACTTAATAACTGCTCCCAGGATCGAACTCACAACCTTCAGATTATGAGACTGACACGCTTCCTACTGCGCTAACGAGGCAACCACCAGATGTTTGTAGACAAGCTCAACGTGGCAAAATGAAAAAATATATATAAATTTTCTTTATTCCCACTTTTTCTTAGTCCATGACTCATTTTACTTAATAATTGCTTCCATATGGTCTAGCGGTTAGGATTCCTGGTTTTCACCCAGGTGGCCTGGGTTCGACTCCCGGTATGGGAAATAACCTTTTACTAGTCTTGCATTTTCAAAGGTTGAGCGTTATAGGATAAAAGTGCTCTTTGTGGCCATAAATTCTAACTTATCTTTGTTTACCCATTCCTCCTCTTTTCACCAGATCCTATTTGAGCTTGAAAACTCAAATAATTCCTATTGTTCCCTTCTCACTCCAAGTCAACAACCCCTTTATCCTGTCAGTTTGGCTAATTTTCCTTTTTATAATGAACTAGTTTCGCCAATAAATACGAAACCATCAGACTATTTCACCCAATCTGATTGGAACTTTGCTTTAATATTGTTTCTTTTTAGGCAAGATCCTATTTTGGATTTAAAGCTCAAATCATTCCCATCTCTTCTACTCACTCAAAAAAGACAAGGAAATCAACAACACTTTCCTCATATATTAAAAACGTTTCGGCAGAAAAACCCGATTTCCTGCATGAATGGAGGAAGACAAAAACTCACTGAACAGTGCCTCGTGTGAGGATCGAACTCACGACCTTCAGATTATGAGACTGACACGCTTCCTACTGCGCTAACGAGGCAACCACCAGATGTTTGTAGACAAGCTCAAAGCGGCAAAATGAAAAAATATATATAAATTTTCTTTATTCCCACTTTTTCTTAGTCCATGACTCATTTTACTTAGTAACTGCTTCCATATGGTCTAGCGGTAAGGATTCCTGGTTTTCACCCTGGTGGCCCGGGTTCGACTCCTGGTATGGGAAAGAACCTTTCACTAGTCTTGCACTTTCAAAGGTTGAGCGTTATAGGATAAAAGTGCTCTTTGTGGCCATAAATTCTAACTTATCTTTGTTTACCCATTCCTCCTCTTTTCACCAGATCCTATTTGAGCTTGAAACTCAAATAATTCCTATTGTTCCCTTCTCACTCCAAGTCAACAACCCCTTTATCCTGTCAGTTTGGCTAATTTTCCTTTTTTTAATGAACTAGTTTCGCCAATAAATAAGAAACCATCAGACTATTTCACCCAATCTGATTGGGACTTTGCTTTAATATTGTTTCTTTTTAGGCAAAATCCTATTTTGGATTTAAAGCTCAAATCATTCCCATCTCTTCTACTCACTCAAAAAAGACAAGGAAATCAACAACACTTTCCTCATATATTAAAAACGTTTCGGCAGAAAAACCCGATTTCCTGCATGAATGGAGGAAGACAAAAACTCACTGAACAGTGCCTCGTGTGAGGATCGAACTCACGACCTTCAGATTATGAGACTGACACGCTTCCTACTGCGCTAACGAGGCAACCACCAGATGTTTGTAGACAAGCTCAAAGCGGCAAAATGAAAAAATATATATAAATTTTCTTTATTCCCACTTTTTCTTAGTCCATGACTCATTATACTTAATAACTGCTCCCATATGGTCTAGCGGTTAGGATTCCTGGTTTTCACCCTGGTGGCCCGGGTTCGACTCCTGGTATGGGAAAGAACCTTTCACTAGTCTTGCACTTTCAAAGGTTGAGCGTTATAGGATAAAAGTGCTCTTTGTGGCCATAAATTCTTACTTATCTTTGTTTACCCATTCCTCCTCTTTTCACCAGATCCTATTTGAGCTTGAAACTCAAATAATTCCTATTGTTCCCTTCTCACTCCAAGTCAACAACCCCTTTATCCTGTCAGTTTGGCTAATTTTCCTTTTTTTAATGAACTAGTTTCGCCAATAAATAAGAAACCATCAGACTATTTCACCCAATCTGATTGGGACTTTGCTTTAATATTGTTTCTTTTTAGGCAAAATCCTATTTTGGATTTAAAGCTCAAATCATTCCCATCTCTTCTACTCACTCAAAAATGACAAGGAAATCAACAACACTTTCCTCATATATTAAAAACGTTTCGGCAGAAAAACCCGATTTCCTGCATGAATGGAGGAAGACAAAAACTCACTGAACAGTGCCTCGTGTGAGGATCGAACTCACGACCTTCAGATTATTAGACTGACACGCTTCCTACTGCGCTAACGAGGCAACTACCAGATGTTTGTAGACAAGCTCAAAGCGGCAAAATGAAAAAATATATATATATTTTCTTTATTCCCACTTTTTCTTAGTCCATGACTCATTTTACTTAATAACTGCTCCCATATGGTCTAGCGGTTAGGATTCCTGGTTTTCACCCAGGTGGCCTGGGTTCGACTCCCGGTATGGGAAAAAACCTTTTACTAGTCTTGCACTTTCAAAGGTTGAGCGTTATAGGATAAAAGTGCTCTTTGTGGCCATAAATTCTAATTTATCTTTGTTTACCCATTCCTCCTCTTTTCACCAGATCCTATTTGAGCTTGAAAACTCAAATAATTCCTATTGTTCCCTTCTCACTCCAAGTCAACAACCCCTTTATCCTGTCAGTTTGGCTAATTTTCCTTTTTTTAATGAACTAGTTTCGCCAATAAATAAGAAACCATCAGACTATTTCACCCAATCTGATTGGGACTTTGCTTTAATATTGTTTCTTTTTAGGCAAGATCCTATTTTGGATTTAAAGCTCAAATCATTCCCATCTCTTCTACTCACTCAAAAATGACAAGGAAATCAACAACACTTTCCTCATATATTAAAAATGTTTCGGCAGAAAAACCCGATTTCCTGCATGAATGGAGGAAGACAAAAACTCACTGAACAGTGCCTCGTGTGAGGACCGAACTCACGACCTTCAGATTATTAGACTGACACGCTTCCTACTGCGCTAACGAGGCAACCACCAGATGTTTGTAGACAAGCTCAAAGCGGCAAAATGAAAAAAAAAATATATATTTTCTTTATTCCCACTTTTTCATAGTCCATGACTCATTTTACTTAATAACTGCTCCCATATGGTCTAGCGGTTAGGATTCCTGGTTTTCACCCAGGTGGCCCGGGTTCGACTCCTGGTGTGGGAAAAAACCTTTTACTAGTCTTGCACTTTCAAAGGTTGAGCGTTATAGGATAAAAGTGCTCTTTGTGGCCATAAATTCTAATTTATCTTTGTTTACCCATTCCTCCTCTTTTCACCAGATCCTATTTGAGCTTGAAAACTCAAATAATTCCTATTGTTCCCTTCTCACTCCAAGTCAACAACCCCTTTATCCTGTCAGTTTGGCTAATTTTCCTTTTTTTAATGAACTAGTTTCGCCAATAAATAAGAAACCATCAGACTATTTCACCCAATCTGATTGGGACTTTGCTTTAATATTGTTTCTTTTTAGGCAAGATCCTATTTTGGATTTAAAGCTCAAATCATTCCCATCTCTTCTACTCACTCAAAAATGACAAGGAAATCAACAACACTTTCCTCATATATTAAAAATGTTTCGGCAGAAAAACCCGATTTCCTGCATGAATGGAGGAAGACAAAAACTCACTGAACAGTGCCTCGTGTGTGGATCGAACTCACGACCTTCAGATTATTAGACTGACACGCTTCCTACTGCGCTAACGAGGCAACCACCAGATGTTTGTAGACAAGCTCAAAGCGCCAAAATGAAAAAAATATATATATATTTTCTTTATTCCCACTTTTTCATAGTCCATGACTCATTTTACTTAATAACTGCTCCCATATAGTCTAGCGGTTAGGATTCCTGGTTTTCACCCAGGTGGCCTGGGTTCGACTCCTGGTATGGGAAAAAACCTTTTACTAGTCTTGCACTTTCAAAGGTTGAGCGTTATAGGATAAAAGTGCTCTTTGTGGCCATAAATTCTAATTTATCTTTGTTTACCCATTCCTCCTCTTTTCACCAGATCCTATTTGAGCTTGAAAACTCAAATAATTCCTATTGTTCCCTTCTCACTCCAAGTCAACAACCCCTTTATCCTGTCAGTTTGGCTAATTTTCCTTTTTTTAATGAACTAGTTTCGCCAATAAATAAGAAACCATCAGACTATTTCACCCAATCTGATTGGGACTTTGCTTTAATATTGTTTCTTTTTAGGCAAGATCCTATTTTGGATTTAAAGCTCAAATCATTCCCATCTCTTCTACTCACTCAAAAATGACAAGGAAATCAACAACACTTTCCTCATATATTAAAAATGTTTCGGCAGAAAAACCCGATTTGTTGCATGAATGGAGGAAGACAAAATCTCACTGAACAGTGCCTCGTGTGTGGATCGAACTCACGACCTTCAGATTATTAGACTGACACGCTTCCTACTGCGCTAACGAGGCAACCACCAGATGTTTGTAGACAAGCTCAAAGCGGCAAAATGAAAAAAATATATATATATTTTCTTTATTCCCACTTTTTCTTAGTCCATGACTCATTTTACATACTAACTGCTCCCATATGGGCTAGCGGTTAGGATTCCTGGTTTTCACCCAGGTGGCCCGGGTTCGACTCCCGGTATGGGAAAAAACCTTTTACTAGTCTTGCACTTTCAAAGGTTGAGCGTTATAGGATAAATGTGCTCTTTGTGGCCATAAATTCTAATTTATCTTTGTTTACCCATTCCTCCTCTTTTCACCAGATCCTATATGAGCTTGAAAACTCAAATAATTCCTATTGTTCCCTTCTCACTCCAAGTCAACAACCCCTTTATCCTGTCAGTTTGGCTAATTTTCCTTTTTTTAATGAACTAGTTTCGCCAATAAATAAGAAACCATCAGACTATTTCACCCAATCTGATTGGGACTTTGCTTTAATATTGTTTCTTTTTAGGCAAGATCCTATTTTGGATTTAAAGCTCAAATCATTCCCATCTCTTCTACTCACTCAAAAATGACAAGGAAATCAACAACACTTTCCTCATATATTAAAAATGTTTCGGCAGAAAAACCCGATTTCCTGCATGAATGGAGGAAGACAAAAACTCACTGAACAGTGCCTCGTGTGTGGATCGAACTCACGACCTTCAGATTATTAGACTGACACGCTTCCTACTGCGCTAACGAGGCAACCACCAAATGTTTGTAGACAAGCTCAAAGCGGCAAAATGAAAAAAAAAATATATATATTTTCTTTATTCCCACTTTTTCATAGTCCATGACTCATTTTACTTAATAACTGCTCCCATATGGTCTAGCGGTTAGGATTCCTGGTTTTCACCCAGGTGGCCCGTGTTCGACACCTGGTATGGGAAAAAACCTTTTACTAGTCTTGCACTTTCAAAGGTTGAGCGTTATAGGATAAAAGTGCTCTTTGTGGCCATAAATTCTAACTTATCTTTGTTTACCCATTCCTCCTCTTTTCACCAGATCCTATTTGAGCTTGAAAACTCAAATAATTCCTATTGTTCCCTTCTCATTCCAAGTCAACAACCCCTTTATCCTGTCAGTTTGGCTAATTTTCCTTTATTTAATGAACTAGTTTCGCCAATAAATAAGAAACCATCAGACTATTTCACCCAATCTGATTGGGACTTTGCTTTAATATTGTTTCTTTTTAGGCAAGATCCTATTTTGGATTTAAAGCTCAAATCATTCCCATCTCTTCTACTCACTCAAAAATGACAAGGAAATCAACAACACTTTCCTCATATATTAAAAACGTTTCGCCAGAAAAACCCGATTTCCTGCATGAATGGAGGAAGACAAAAACTCACTGAACAGTGCCTCGTGTGAGGATCGAACTCACGACCTTCAGATTATTAGACTGACACGCTTCCTACTGCGCTGACGAGGCAACCACCAGATGTTTGTAGACAAGCTCAAAGCGGCAAAATGAAAAAATATATATACATTTTCTTTATTCCCACTTTTTCTTAGTCCATGACTCATTATACTTAATAACTGCTCCCATATGGTCTAGCGGTTAGGATTCCTGGTTTTCTCCCGGGTTCGACTCCCGGTATGGGAAAGAACCTTTTACTAGTCTTGCACTTTCAAAGGTTGAGCGTTATAGGATAAAAGTGCTCTTTGTGGCCATAAATTCTAACTTATCTTTGTTTACCCATTCCTCCTCTTTTCACCAGATCCTATTTGAGCTTGAAAACTCAAATAATTCCTATTGTTCCCTTCTCACTCCAAGTCAACAACCCCTTTATCCTGTCAGTTTGGCTAATTTTCCTTTTTTTATTGAACTAGTTTCGCCAATAAATAAGAAACCATCAGACTATTTCACCCAATCTGATTGGGACTTTGCTTTAATATTGTTTCTTTTTAGGCAAGATCCTATTTTGGATTTAAAGCTCAAATCATTCCCATCTCTTCTACTCACTCAAAAATGACAAGGAAATCAACAACACTTTCCTCATATATTAAAAACGTTTCGGCAGAAAAACCTGATTTCCTGCATGAATGGAGGAAGACAAAAACTCACTGAACAGTGCCTCGTGTGAGGATCGAACTCACGACCTCCACATTATGAGACTGACACGCTTCCTACTGCGCTAACGAGGCAACCACCAGATGTTTGTAAACAAGCTCAAAGCGGCAAAATGAAAAAATATATATACATTTTCTTTATTCCCACTTTTTCTTAGTCCATGACTCATTATACTTAATAACTGCTCCCATATGGTCTAGCGGTTAGGATTCCTGGTTTTCACCCAGGTGGCCCGTGTTCGACACCTGGTATGGGAAAAAACCTTTTACTAGTCTTGCACTTTCAAAGGTTGAGCGTTATAGGATAAAAGTGCTCTTTGTGGCCATAAATTCTAATTTATCTTTGTTTACCCATTCCTCCTCTTTTCACCAGATCCTATTTGAGCTTGAAAACTCAAATAATTCCTATTGTTCCCTTCTCACTCCAAGTCAACAACCCCTTTATCCTGTCAGTTTGGCTAATTTTCCTTTTTTTAATGAACTAGTTTCGCCAATAAATAAGAAACCATCAGACTATTTCACCCAATCTGATTGGGACTTTGCTTTAATATTGTTTCTTTTTAGGCAAGATCCTATTTTGGATTTAAAGCTCAAATCATTCCCATCTCTTCTACTCACTCAAAAATGACAAGGAAATCAACAACACTTTCCTCATATATTAAAAATGTTTCGGCAGAAAAACCCGATTTCCTGCATGAATGGAGGAAGACAAAAACTCACTGAACAGTGCCTCGTGTGTGGATCGAACTCACGACCTTCAGATAATGAGACTGACACGCTTCCTACTGCGCTAACGAGGCAACCACCAGATGTTTGTAGACAAGCTCAAAGCGGCAAAATGAAAAAAATATATATATATTTTCTTTATTCCCACTTTTTCTTAGTCCATGACTCATTATACTTAATAACTGCTCCCATATGGTCTAGCGGTTAGGATTCCTGGTTTTCGCCCGGGTTCGACTCCCGGTATGGGAAAGAACCTTTTACTAGTCTTGCAATTTCAAAGGTTGAGCGTTATAGGATAAAAGTGCTCTTTGTGGCCATAAATTCTAACTTATCTTTGTTTACCCATTCCTCCTCTTTTCACCAGATCCTATTTGAGCTTGAAAACTCAAATAATTCCTATTGTTCCCTTCTCACTCCAAGTCAACAACCCCTTTATCCTGTCAGTTTGGCTAATTTTCCTTTATTTAATGAACTAGTTTCGCCAATAAATAAGAAACCATCAGACTATTTCACCCAATCTGATTGGGACTTTGCTTTAATATTGTTTCTTTTTAGGCAAGATCCTATTTTGGATTTAAAGCTCAAATCATTCCCATCTCTTCTACTCACTCAAAAATGACAAGGAAATCAACAACACTTTCCTCATATATTAAAAACGTTTCGCCAGAAAAACCCGATTTCCTGCATGAATGGAGGAAGACAAAAACTCACTGAACAGTGCCTCGTGTGAGGATCGAACTCACGACCTTCAGATTATTAGACTGACACGCTTCCTACTGCGCTGACGAGGCAACCACCAGATGTTTGTAGACAAGCTCAAAGCGGCAAAATGAAAAAATATATATACATTTTCTTTATTCCCACTTTTTCTTAGTCCATGACTCATTATACTTAATAACTGCTCCCATATGGTCTAGCGGTTAGGCTTCCTGGTTTTCGCCCGGGTTCGACTCCCGGTATGGGAAAGAACCTTTTACTAGTCTTGCACTTTCAAAGGTTGAGCGTTATAGGATAAAAGTGCTCTTTGTGGCCATAAATTCTAACTTATCTTTGTTTACCCATTCCTCCTCTTTTCACCAGATCCTATTTGAGCTTGAAAACTCAAATAATTCCTATTGTTCCCTTCTCACTCCAAGTCAACAACCCCTTTATCCTGTCAGTTTGGCTAATTTTCCTTTTTTTATTGAACTAGTTTCGCCAATAAATAAGAAACCATCAGACTATTTCACCCAATCTGATTGGGACTTTGCTTTAATATTGTTTCTTTTTAGGCAAGATCCTATTTTGGATTTAAAGCTCAAATCATTCCCATCTCTTCTACTCACTCAAAAATGACAAGGAAATCAACAACACTTTCCTCATATATTAAAAACGTTTCGGCAGAAAAACCTGATTTCCTGCATGAATGGAGGAAGACAAAAACTCACTGAACAGTGCCTCGTGTGAGGATCGAACTCACGACCTCCACAATATGAGACTGACACGCTTCCTACTGCGCTAACGAGGCAACCACCAGATGTTTGTAAACAAGCTCAAAGCGGCAAAATGAAAAAATATATATACATTTTCTTTATTCCCACTTTTTCTTAGTCCATGACTCATTATACTTAATAACTGCTCCCATATGGTCTAGCGGTTAGGATTCCTGGTTTTCACCCAGGTGGCCCGGGTTCGACTCCCGGTATGGGAAAGAACCTTTTACTAGTCTTGCACTTTCAAAGGTTTAGCGTTATAGGATAAAAGTGCTCTTTGTGGCCATAAATTCTAACTTATCTTTGTTTACCCATTCCTCCTCTTTTCACCAGATCCTATTTGAGCTTGAAAACTCAAATAATTCCTATTGTTCCCTTCTCACTCCAAGTCAACAACCCCTTTATCCTGTCAGTTTGGCTAATTTTCCTTTATTTAATGAACTAGTTTCGCCAATAAATAAGAAACCATCAGACTATTTCACCCAATCTGATTGGGACTTTGCTTTAATATTGTTTCTTTTTAGGCAAGATCCTATTTTGGATTTAAAGCTCAAATCATTCCCATCTCTTCTACTCACTCAAAAATGACAAGGAAATCAACAACACTTTCCTCATATATTAAAAACGTTTCGGCAGAAAAACCCGATTTCCTGCATGAATGGAGGAAGACAAAAACTCACTGAACAGTGCCTCGTGTGAGGATCAAACTCACGACCTTCAGATTATGAGACTGACACGCTTCCTACTGCGCTAACGAGGCAACAACCAGACGTTTGTAGACAAGCTCAAAGCGGCAAAATGAAAAAATATATATACATTTTCTTTATTCCCACTTTTTCTTAGTCCATGACTCATTATACTTAATAACTGCTCCCATATGGTTTAGCGGTTAGGATTCCTGGTTTTCGCCCGGGTTCGACTCCCGTTATGGGAAAGAACCTTTTACTAGTCTTGCACTTTCAAAGGTTGAGCGTTATAGGATAAAAGTGCTCTTTGTGGCCATAAATTCTAACTTATCTTTGTTTACCCATTCCTCCTCTTTTCACCAGATCCTATTTGAGCTTGAAAACTCAAATAATTCCTATTGTTCCCTTCTCACTCCAAGTCAACAACCCCTTTATCCTGTCAGTTTGGCTAATTTTCCTTTATTTAATGAACTAGTTTCGCCAATAAATAAGAAACCATCAGACTATTTCACCCAATCTGATTGGGACTTTGCTTTAATATTGTTTCTTTTTAGGCAAGATCCTATTTTGGATTTAAAGCTCAAATCATTCCCATCTCTTCTACTCACTCAAAAATGACAAGGAAATCAACAACACTTTCCTCATATATTAAAAACGTTTCGGCAGAAAAACCCGATTTCCTGCATGAATGGAGGAAGACAAAAACTCACTGAACAGTGCCTCGTGTGAGGATCAAACTCACGACCTTCAGATTATGAGACTGACACGCTTCCTACTGCGCTAACGAGGCAACAACCAGACGTTTGTAGACAAGCTCAAAGCGGCAAAATGAAAAAATATATATACATTTTCTTTATTCCCACTTTTTCTTAGTCCATGACTCATTATACTTAATAACTGCTCCCATATGGTTTAGCGGTTAGGATTCCTGGTTTTCGCCCGGGTTCGACTCCCGTTATGGGAAAGAACCTTTTACTAGTCTTGCACTTTCAAAGGTTGAGCGTTATAGGATAAAAGTGCTCTTTGTGGCCATAAATTCTAACTTATCTTTGTTTACCCATTCCTCCTCTTTTCACCAGATCCTATTTGAGCTTGAAAACTCAAATAATTCCTATTGTTCCCTTCTCACTCCAAGTCAACAACCCCTTTATCCTGTCAGTTTGGCTAATTTTCCTTTATTTAATGAACTAGTTTCGCCAATAAATAAGAAACCATCAGACTATTTCACCCAATCTGATTGGGACTTTGCTTTAATATTGTTTCTTTTTAGGCAAGATCCTATTTTGGATTTAAAGCTCAAATCATTCCCATCTCTTCTACTCACTCAAAAATGATAAGGAAATCAACAACACTTTCCTCATATATTAAAAACGTTTCGGCAGAAAAACCCGATTTCCTGCGTGAATGGAGGAAGACAAAAACTCACTGAACAGTGCCTCGTGTGAGGATCGAACTCACAACCTTCAGATTATGAGACTGACACGCTTCCTACTGCGCTAACGAGGCAACCACCAGATGTTTGTAGACAAGCTCAAAGCGGCAAAATGAAAAAATATATATATATTTTCTTTATTCCCACTTTTTCTTAGTCCATGACTCATTTTACGTAATAACTGCTCCCATATGGTCTAGCGGTTAGGATTCCTGGTTTTCACCGACGTGGCCTGGGTTCGGCTCCTGGTATGGGGAAGAACATTTTACTAGTCTTGCATTTTCAAAGGTTGAGCGTTATAGGATAAAAGTGCTCTTTGTGGCCATAAATTCTAACTTATCTTTGTTTACCCATTCCTCCTCTTTTCACCAGATCCTATTTGAGCTTGAAAACTCAAATAATTCCTATTGTTCCCTTCTCACTCCAAGTCAACAACCCCTTTATCCTGTCAGTTTGGCTAATTTTCCTTTTTTTAATGAACTAGTTTCGCCAATAAATAAGAAACCATCAGACTATTTCACCCAATCTGATTGGGACTTTGCTTTAATATTGTTTCTTTTTAGGCAAGATCCTATTTTTGATTTAAAGCTCAAATCATTCCCATCTCTTCTACTCACTCAAAAATGACAAGGAAATCAACAACACTTTCCTCATATATTAAAAAAGTTTTGGCAGAAAAACCCGATTTCCTGCGTGAATGGAGGAAGACAAAAACTCACTGAACAGTGTCTCGTGTGAGGATCGAACTCACAACCTTCAGATTATGAGACTGACACCCTTCCTACTGCACTAACGAGGCAACCACCAGATGTTTGTAGACAAGCTCAAAGCGGCAAAATGAAAAAATATATATATATTTTCTTTATTCCCACTTTTTCTTAGTCCATGACTCATTTTACGTAATAACTGCTCCCATATGGTCTAGCGGTTAGGATTCCTGGTTTTCACCCACGTGGCCTGGGTTCGGCTCCTGGTATGGGGAAGAACATTTTACTAGTCTTGCATTTTCAAAGGTTGAGCGTTATAGGATAAAAGTGCTCTTTGTGGCCATAAATTCTAACTTATCTTTGTTTACCCATTCCTCCTCTTTTCACCAGATCCTATTTGAGCTTGAAAACTCAAATAATTCCTATTGTTCCCTTCTCACTCCAAGTCAACAACCCCTTTATCCTGTCAGTTTGGCTAATTTTCCTTTTTTTAATGAACTAGTTTCGCCAATAAATAAGAAACCATCAGACTATTTCACCCAATCTGATTGGGACTTTGCTTTAATATTGTTTCTTTTTAGGCAAGATCCTATTTTTGATTTAAAGCTCAAATCATTCCCATCTCTTCTACTCACTCAAAAATGATAAGGAAATCAACAACACTTTCCTCATATATTAAAAACGTTTCGGCAGAAAAACCCGATTTCCTGCGTGAATGGAGGAAGACAAAAACTCACTGAACAGTGCCTCGTGTGAGGATCGAACTCACAACCTTCAGATTATGAGACTGACACGCTTCCTACTGCGCTAACGAGGCAACCACCAGATGTTTGTAGACAAGCTCAAAGCGGCAAAATGAAAAAATATATATATATTTTCTTTATTCCCACTTTTTCTTAGTCCATGACTCATTTTACTTAATAACTGCTCCCATATGGTCTAGCGGTTAGGATTCCTGGTTTTCACCCACGTGGCCTGGGTTCGGCTCCTGGTATGGGGAAGAACATTTTACTAGTCTTGCATTTTCAAAGGTTGAGCGTTATAGGATAAAAGTGCTCTTTGTGGTCATAAATTCTAACTTATCTTTGTTTACCCATTCCTCCTCTTTTCACCAGATCCTATTTGAGCTTGAAAACTCAAATAATTCCTATTGTTCCCTTCTCACTCCAAGTCAACAACCCCTTTATCCTGTCAGTTTGGCTAATTTTCCTTTTTTTAATGAACTAGTTTCGCCAATAAATAAGAAACCATCAGACTATTTCACCCAATCTGATTGGGACTTTGCTTTAATATTGTTTCTTTTTAGGCAAGATCCTATTTTTGATTTAAAGCTCAAATCATTCCCATCTCTTCTACTCACTCAAAAATGATAAGGAAATCAACAACACTTTCCTCATATATTAAAAACGTTTCGGCAGAAAAACCCGATTTCCTGCGTGAATGGAGGAAGACAAAAACTCACTGAACAGTGCCTCGTGTGAGGATCGAACTCACAACCTTCAGATTATGAGACTGACACGCTTCCTACTGCGCTAACGAGGCAACCACCAGATGTTTGTAGACAAGCTCAAAGCGGCAAAATGAAAAAATATATATATATTTTCTTTATTCCCACTTTTTCTTAGTCCATGACTCATTTTACTTAATAATTGCTCCCATATGGTCTAGCGGTTAGGATTCCTGGTTTTCACCCAGGTGGCCTGGGTTCGGCTCCTGGTATGGGGAAGAACATTTTACTAGTCTTGCATTTTCAAAGGTTGAGCGTTATAGGATAAAAGTGCTCTTTGTGGCCATAAATTCTAACTTATCTTTGTTTACCCATTCCTCCTCTTTTCACCAGATCCTATTTGAGCTTGAAAACTCAAATAATTCCTATTGTTCCCTTCTCACTCCAAGTCAACAACCCCTTTATCCTGTCAGTTTGGCTAATTTTCCTTTTTTTAATGAACTAGTTTCGCCAATAAATAAGAAACCATCAGACTATTTCACCCAATCTGATTGGGACTTTGCTTTAATATTGTTTCTTTTTAGGCAAAATCCTATTTTGGATTTAAAGCTCAAATCATTCCCATCTCTTCTACTCACTCAAAAATGATAAGAAAATCAACAACACTTTCCTCATATATTAAAAACGTTTCGGCAGAAAAACCCGATTTCCTGCGTGAATGGAGGAAGACAAAAACTCACTGAACAGTGCCTCGTGTGAGGATCGAACTCACAACCTTCAGATTATGAGACTGACACGCTTCCTACTGCGCTAACGAGGCAACCACCAGATGTTTGTAGACAAGCTCAAAGCGGCAAAATGAAAAAATATATATATATTTTCTTTATTCCCACTTTTTCTTAGTCCATGACTCATTTTACTTAATAACTGCTCCCATATGGTCTAGCGGTTAGGATTCCCGGTTTTCACCCAGGTGGCCTGGGTTCGACTCCCGGTATTGCATTGTCAAAGGTTGAGTGTTATAGGATAAAAGTGCTCTTTGTGGCCATAAATTCTAACTTATCTTTGTTTACCCATTCCTCCTCTTTTCACCAGATCCTATTTGAGCTTGAAAACTCAAATAATTCCTATTGTTCCCTTCTCACTCCAAGTCAACAACCCCTTTATCCTGTCAGTTTGGCTCATTTTCCTTTTTTTAATGAACTAGTTTCGCCAATAAATAAGAAACCATCAGACTATTTCACCCAATCTGATTGGGACTTTGCTTTAATATTGTTTCTTTTTAGGCAAGATCCTATTTTGGATTTAAAGCTCAAATCATTCCCATCTCTTCTACTCACTCAAAAATGACAAGGAAATCAACAACACTTTCCTCATATATTAAAAACGTTTCGGCAGAAAAACCCGATTTCCTGCGTGAATGGAGGAAGACAAAAACTCACTGAACAGTGCCTCGTGTGAGGATCGAAAAAATATATATACATTTTCTTTATTCCCACTTTTTCTTAGTCCATAACTCATTTTACTTAATAACTGCTTCCATATGGTCTAGCGGTTAGGATTCCTGGTTTTCACCTGGGTTCGGCTCCTGGTATGGGGAAGAACATTTTACTAGTCTTGCATTTTCAAAGGTTGAGCGTTATAGGATAAAAGTGCTCTTTGTGGCCATAAATTCTAACTTATCTTTGTTTACCCATTCCTCCTCTTTTCACCAGATCCTATTTGACCTTGAAAACTCAAATAATTCCTATTGTTCCCTTCTCACTCCAAGTCAACAACCCCTTTATCCTGTCAGTTTGGCTAATTTTCCTTTTTTTAATGAACTAGTTTCGCCAATAAATAAGAAACCATCAGACTATTTCACCCAATCTGATTGGGACTTTGCTTTAATATTGTTTCTTTTTAGGCAAAATCCTATTTTGGATTTAAAGCTCAAATCATTCCCATCTCTTCTACTCACTCAAAAATGACAAGGAAATCAACAACACTTTCCTCATATATTAAAAACGTTTCGGCAGAAAAACCCGATTTCCTGCATGAATGGAGGAAGACAAAAACTCACTGAACAGTGCCTCGTGCGAGGATCGAACTCACGACCTTCAGATTATGAGACTGACACGCTTCCTACTGCGCTAACGAGGTAACCACCAGATGTTTGTAGACAAGCTCAAAGCGGCAAAATGAAAAAATATATATAAATTTTCTTTATTCCCACTTTTTCTTAGTCCATGACTCATTTTACTTAATAACTGCTTCCATATGGTCTAGCGGTTAGGATTCCTGGTTTTCACCCAGGTGGCCCGGGTTCGACTCCCGGTATGGGAAAAAACCTTTTACTAGTCTTGCATTTTCAAAGGTTGAGCGTTATAGGATAAAAGTGCTCTTTGTGGCCATAAATTATAACTTATCTTTGTTTACCCATTCCTCCTCTTTTCACCAGATCCTATTTGAGCTTGAAAACTCAAATAATTCCTATTGTTCCCTTCTCACTCCAAGTCAACAACCCCTTTATCCTGTCAGTTTGGCTAATTTTCCTTTTTTTAATGAACTAGTTTCGCCAATAAATAAGAAACCATCAGACTATTTCACCCAATCTGATTGGGACTTTGCTTTAATATTGTTTCTTTTTAGGCAAAATCCTATTTTGGATTTAAAGCTCAAATCATTCCCATCTCTTCTACTCACTCAAAAATGACAAGGAAATAAACAACACTTTCCTCATATATTAAAAACGTTTCGGCAGAAAAACCCGATTTCCTGCATGAATGGAGGAAGACAAAAACTCACTGAACAGTGCCTCGTGTGAGGATCGAACTCACGACCTTCAGATTATGAGACTAACACGCTTCCTACTGCGCTAACGAGGCAACCACCAGATGTTTGTAGACATGCTCAAAGCGGCAAAATGAAAAAATATATATATATTTTCTTTATTCCCACTTTCTCTTAGTCCATGACTCATTATACTTAATAACTGCTCCCATATGGTCTAGCGGTTAGGATTCCTGGTTTTCACCCAGGTGGCCCGGGTTTGACTTCCGGTATGGCAAAGAATCTTTTACTAGTCTTGCACTTTCAAAGGTTGAGCGTTATAGGATAAAAGTGCTCTTTGTGGCCATAAATTCTAACTTATCTTTGTTTACCCATTCCTCCTCTTTTCACCAGATTATATTTGAGCTTGAAAACTCAAATAATTCCTATTGTTCCCTTCTCACTCCAAGTCAACAACCCCTTTATCCTGTCAGTTTGGCTAATTTTCCTTTTTTTAATGAACTAGTTTCGCCAATAAATAAGAAACCATCAGACTATTTCACCCAATCTGATTGGGACTTTGCTTTAATATTGTTTCTTTTTAGGCAAGATCCTATTTTGGATTTAAAGCTCAAATCATTCCCATCTCTTCTACTCACTCAAAAATGACAAGGAAATCAACAACACTTTCCTCATATATTAAAAAAGTTTCGGCAGAAATACCCGATTTCCGAATGGAGGAAGACAAAAACTCACTGAACAGTGCCTCGTGTGAGGATCAAACTCACGACCTTCAGATTATGAGAATGACACGCTTCCTACTGCGCTGACAAGGCAACCACCAGATGTTTGTAGACAAGCTCAAATCGGCAAAATGAAAAAATATATATATATTTTCTTTATTCCCACTTTTTCTTAGTCCATGACTCATTATACTTAATAACTGCTCCCATATGGTCTAGCGGTTAGGATTCCTGGTTTTCACCCAGGTGGCCCGGGTTCGACTCCTGGTATGGGAAAGAACCTTTTACTAGTCTTGCACTTTCAAAGGTTGAGCGTTATAGGATAAAAGTGCTCTTTGTGGCCATAAATTCTAACTTATCTTTGTTTACCCATTCCTCCTCTTTTCACCAGATTATATTTGAGCTTGAAAACTCAAATAATTCCTATTGTTCCCTTCTCACTCCAAGTCAACAACCCCTTTATCCTGTCAGTTTGGCTAATTTTCCTTTTTTTAATGAACTAGTTTCGCCAATAAATAAGAAACCATCAGACTATTTCACCCAATCTGATTGGGACTTTGCTTTAATATTGTTTCTTTTTAGGCAAGATCCTATTTTGGATTTAAAGCTCAAATCATTCCCATCTCTTCTACTCACTCAAAAATGACAAGGAAATCAACAACACTTTCCTCATATATTAAAAAAGTTTCGGCAGAAATACCCGATTTCCGAATGGAGGAAGACAAAAACTCACTGAACAGTGCCTCGTGTGAGGATCAAACTCACGACCTTCAGATTATGAGAATGACACGCTTCCTACTGCGCTAACAAGGCAACCACCAGATGTTTGTAGACAAGCTCAAATCGGCAAAATGAAAAAATATATATATATTTTCTTTATTCCCACTTTTTCTTAGTCCATGACTCATTATACTTAATAACTGCTCCCATATGGTCTAGCGGTTAGGATTCCTGGTTTTCACCCAGGTGGCCCGGGTTCGACTCCTGGTATGGGAAAAAACCTTTTACTAGTCTTGCACTTTCAAAGGTTGAGCGTTATAGGATAAAAGTGCTCTTTGTGGCCATAAATTCTAACTTATCTTTGTTTACCCATTCCTCCTCTTTTCACCAGATTATATTTGAGCTTGAAAACTCAAATCATTCCTATTGTTCCCTTCTCACTCCAAGTCAACAACCCCTTTATCCTGTCAGTTTGGCTCATTTTCCTTTTTTTAATGAACTAGTTTCGCCAATAAATAAGAAACCATCAGACTATTTCACCCAATCTGATTGGGACTTTGCTTTAATATTGTTTCTTTTTAGGCAAGATCCTATTTTGGATTTAAAGCTCAAATCATTCCCATCTCTTCTACTCACTCAAAAATGACAAGGAAATCAACAACACTTTCCTCATATATTAAAAAAGTTTCGGCAGAAATACCCGATTTCCTGCATGAATGGAGGAAGACAAAAACTCACTGAACAGTGCCTGGTGTGAGGATCGAACTCACAACCTTCAGAATATGAGACTGACACGCTTCCTACTGCACTAACGAGGCAACCACCAGATGTTTGTAGACAAGCTCAAAGCGGCAAAATGAAAAAATATATATATATTTTCTTTATTCCCACTTTTTCTTAGTCCATGACTCATTATACTTAATAACTGCTCCCATATGGTCTAGCGGTTAGGATTCCTGGTTTTCACCCAGGTGGCCTGGGTTCGACTCCCGGTATGGGAAAAAACCAATTACTAGTCTTGCACTTTCAAAGGTTGAGCGTTATAGGATAAAAGTGCTCTTTGTGGCCATAAATTCTAACTTATCTTTGTTTACCCATTCCTCCTCTTTTCACCAGATTATATTTGAGCTTGAAAACTCAAATCATTCCTATTGTTCCCTTCTCACTCCAAGTCAACAACCCCTTTATCCTGTCAGTTTGGCTCATTTTCCTTTTTTTAATGAACTAGTTTCGCCAATAAATAAGAAACCATCAGACTATTTCACCCAATCTGATTGGGACTTTGCTTTAATATTGTTTCTTTTTAGGCAAGATCCTATTTTGGATTTAAAGCTCAAATCATTCCCATCTCTTCTACTCACTCAAAAATGACAAGGAAATCAACAACACTTTCCTCATATATTAAAAAAGTTTCGGCAGAAATACCCGATTTCCTGCATGAATGGAGGAAGACAAAAACTCACTGAACAGTGCCTGGTGTGAGGATCGAACTCACAACCTTCAGAATATGAGACTGACACGCTTCCTACTGCACTAACGAGGCAACCACCAGATGTTTGTAGACAAGCTCAAAGCGGCAAAATGAAAAAATATATATATATTTTCTTTATTCCCACTTTTTCTTAGTCCATGACTCATTATACTTAATAACTGCTCCCATATGGTTTAGCGGTTAGGATTCCTGGTTTTCACCCAGGTGGCCCGGGTTCGACTCCCGTTATGGGAAAGAACCTTTTACTAGTCTTGCACTTTCAAAGGTTGAGCGTTATAGGATAAAAGTGCTCTTTGTGGCCATAAATTCTAACTTATCTTTGTTTACCCATTCCTCCTCTTTTCACCAGATTATATTTGAGCTTGAAAACTCAAATAATTCCTATTGTTCCCTTCTCACTCCAAGTCAACAACCCCTTTATCCTGTCAGTTTGGCTCATTTTCCTTTTTTTAATGAACTAGTTTCGCCAATAAATAAGAAACCATCAGACTATTTCACCCAATCTGATTGGGACTTTGCTTTAATATTGTTTCTTTTTAGGCAAGATCCTATTTTGGATTTAAAGCTCAAATCATTCCCATCTCTTCTACTCACTCAAAAATGACAAGAAAATCAACAACACTTTCCTCATATATTAAAAACGTTTCGGCAGAAAAACCCGTTTTCCTGCATGAATGGAGGAAGACAAAAACTCACTGAACAGTGCCTCGTGTGAGGATCGAACTCACGACCTTCAGATTATGAGACTGACACGCTTCCTACTGCGCTAACAAGGCAACCACCAGATGTTTGTAGACAAGCTCAAAGCGGCAAAATGAAAAAAAATATATATATTTTCTTTATCCCCTCTTTTTCTTAGTCCATGACTCATTATACTTACTAACTGCTCCCATATGGTCTAGCGGTTAGGATTCCTGGTTTTCACCCAGGTGGCCTGTGTTCGACTCGCGGTATGGGAAATAACCTTTTACTAGTCTTGCATTTTCAAAGGTTGAGCGTTATAGGATAAAAGTGCTCTTTGTGGCCATAAATTCTAACTTATCTTTGTTTACCCATTCCTCCTCTTTTCACCAGATCCTATTTGAGCTTGAAAACTCAAATAATTCCTATTGTTCCCTTCTCACTCCAAGTCAACAACCCCTTTATCCTGTCAGTTTGGCTAATTTTCCTTTTTATAATGAACTAGTTTCGCCAATAAATAAGAAACCATCAGACTATTTCACCCAATCTGATTGGGACTTTGCTTTAATATTGTTTCTTTTTAGGCAAGATCCTATTTTGGATTTAAAGCTCAAATCATTCCCATCTCTTCTACTCACTCAAAAATGACAAGGAAATCAACAACACTTTCCTCATATATTAAAAACGTTTCGGCAGAAAAACCCGATTTCCTGCATGAATGGAGGAAGACAAAAACTCACTGAACAGTGCCTCGTGTGAGGATCGAACTCACGACCTTCAGATTATGAGACTGACACGCTTCCTACTGCGCTAACGAGGCAACCACCAGATGTTTGCAGACAAGCTCAAAGCGGCAAAATGAAAAAATATATATATATTTTCTTTATTCCCACTTTTTCTTAGTCCATGACTCATTATACTTAATAACTGCTCCCATATGGTTTAGCGGTTAGGATTCCTGGTTTTCACCCAGGTGGCCCGGGTTCGACTCCCGTTATGGGAAAGAACCTTTTACTAGTCTTGCACTTTCAAAGGTTGAGCGTTATAGGATAAAAGTGCTCTTTGTGGCCATAAATTCTAACTTATCTTTGTTTACCCATTCCTCCTCTTTTCACCAGATTATATTTGAGCTTGAAAACTCAAATCATTCCTATTGTTCCCTTCTCACTCCAAGTCAACAACCCCTTTATCCTGTCAGTTTGGCTCATTTTCCTTTTTTTAATGAACTAGTTTCGCCAATAAATAAGAAACCATCAGACTATTTCACCCAATCTGATTGGGACTTTGCTTTAATATTGTTTCTTTTTAGGCAAGATCCTATTTTGGATTTAAAGCTCAAATCATTCCCATCTCTTCTACTCACTCAAAAATGACAAGAAAATCAACAACACTTTCCTCATATATTAAAAACGTTTCGGCAGAAAAACCCGT
Organism: Rhinoderma darwinii; assembly: GCF_050947455.1. Taxonomy (NCBI): domain Eukaryota; kingdom Metazoa; phylum Chordata; class Amphibia; order Anura; family Rhinodermatidae; genus Rhinoderma; species Rhinoderma darwinii. Next base: position 415,603,717 of record NC_134689.1, read on the forward strand.
TTTCCTGCATGAATGGAGGAAGACAAAAACTCACTGAACAGTGCCTCGTGTGAGGATCGAACTCACGACCTTCAGATTATGAGACTGACACGCTTCCTACTGCGCTAACAAGTCAACCACCAGATGTTTGTAGACAAGCTCAAAGCGGCAAAATGAAAAAAAATATATATATTTTCTTTATCCCCTCTTTTTCTTAGTCCATGACTCATTATACTTAATAACTGCTCCCATATGGTCTAGCGGTTAGGATTCCTGGTTTTCACCCAGGTGGCCCGGGTTCGACTCCCGGTATGGGAAAGAACCTTTTACTAGTCTTGCACTTTCAAAGGTTGAGCGTTATAGGATAAAAGTGCTCTTTGTGGCCATAAATTCTAACTTATCTTTGTTTACCCATTCCTCCTCTTTTCACCAGATTATATTTGAGCTTGAAAACTCAAATAATTCCTATTGTTCCCTTCTCACTCCAAGTCAACAACCCCTTTATCCTGTCAGTTTGGCTCATTTTCCTTTTTTTAATGAACTAGTTTCGCCAATAAATAAGAAACCATCAGACTATTTCACCCAATCTGATTGGGACTTTGCTTTAATATTGTTTCTTTTTAGGCAAGATCCTATTTTGGATTTAAAGCTCAAATCATTCCCATCTCTTCTACTCACTCAAAAATGACAAGAAAATCAACAACACTTTCCTCATATATTAAAAACGTTTCGGCAGAAAAACCCGTTTTCCTGCATGAATGGAGGAAGACAAAAACTCACTGAACAGTGCCTCGTGTGAGGATCGAACTCACGACCTTCAGATTATGAGACTGACACGCTTCCTACTGCGCTAACAAGGCAACCACCAGATGTTTGTAGACAAGCTCAAAGCGGCAAAATGAAAAAAAATATATATATTTTCTTTATCCCCTCTTTTTCTTAGTCCATGACTCATTATACTTACTAACTGCTCCCATATGGTCTAGCGGTTAGGATTCCTGGTTTTCACCCAGGTGGCCCGGGTTCGACTCCCGGTATGGGAAAGAACCTTTTACTAGTCTTGCACTTTCAAAGGTTGAGCGTTATAGGATAAAAGTGCTCTTTGTGGCCATAAATTCTAACTTATCTTTGTTTACCCATTCCTCCTCTTTTCACCAGATTATATTTGAGCTTGAAAACTCAAATAATTCCTATTGTTCCCTTCTCACTCCAAGTCAACAACCCCTTTATCCTGTCAGTTTGGCTCATTTTCCTTTTTTTAATGAACTAGTTTCGCCAATAAATAAGAAACCATCAGACTATTTCACCCAATCTGATTGGGACTTTGCTTTAATATTGTTTCTTTTTAGGCAAGATCCTATTTTGGATTTAAAGCTCAAATCATTCCCATCTCTTCTACTCACTCAAAAATGACAAGAAAATCAACAACACTTTCCTCATATATTAAAAACGTTTCGGCAGAAAAACCCGTTTTCCTGCATGAATGGAGGAAGACAAAAACTCACTGAACAGTGCCTCGTGTGAGGATCGAACTCACGACCTTCAGAATATGAGACTGACACGCTTCCTACTGCACTAACGAGGCAACCACCAGATGTTTGTAGACAAGCTCAAATCGCCAAAATGAAAAAAAATATATATATTTTCTTTATTCCCACTTTTTCTTAGTCCATGACTCATTATACTTAATAACTGCTCCCATATGGTTTAGCGGTTAGGATTCCTGGTTTTCACCCAGGTGGCCCGGGTTCGACTCCCGTTATGGGAAAGAACCTTTTACTAGTCTTGCACTTTCAAAGGTTGAGCGTTATAGGATAAAAGTGCTCTTTGTGGCCATAAATTCTAACTTATCTTTGTTTACCCATTCCTCCTCTTTTCACCAGATTATATTTGAGCTTGAAAACTCAAATAATTCCTATTGTTCCCTTCTCACTCCAAGTCAACAACCCCTTTATCCTGTCAGTTTGGCTCATTTTCCTTTTTTTAATGAACTAGTTTCGCCAATAAATAAGAAACCATCAGACTATTTCACCCAATCTGATTGGGACTTTGCTTTAATATTGTTTCTTTTTAGGCAAGATCCTATTTTGGATTTAAAGCTCAAATCATTCCCATCTCTTCTACTCACTCAAAAATGACAAGAAAATCAACAACACTTTCCTCATATATTAAAAACGTTTCGGCAGAAAAACCCGTTTTCCTGCATGAATGGAGGAAGACAAAAACTCACTGAACAGTGCCTCGTGTGAGGATCGAACTCACGACCTTCAGATTATGAGACTGACACGCTTCCTACTGCGCTAACAAGGCAACCACCAGATGTTTGTAGACAAGCTCAAAGCGGCAAAATGAAAAAAAATATATATATTTTCTTTATCCCCTCTTTTTCTTAGTCCATGACTCATTATACTTACTAACTGCTCCCATATGGTCTAGCGGTTAGGATTCCTGGTTTTCACCCAGGTGGCCCGGGTTCGACTCCCGGTATGGGAAAGAACCTTTTACTAGTCTTGCACTTTCAAAGGTTGAGCGTTATAGGATAAAAGTGCTCTTTGTGGCCATAAATTCTAACTTATCTTTGTTTACCCATTCCTCCTCTTTTCACCAGATTATATTTGAGCTTGAAAACTCAAATAATTCCTATTGTTCCCTTCTCACTCCAAGTCAACAACCCCTTTATCCTGTCAGTTTGGCTCATTTTCCTTTTTTTAATGAACTAGTTTCGCCAATAAATAAGAAACCATCAGACTATTTCACCCAATCTGATTGGGACTTTGCTTTAATATTGTTTCTTTTTAGGCAAGATCCTATTTTGGATTTAAAGCTCAAATCATTCCCATCTCTTCTACTCACTCAAAAATGACAAGAAAATCAACAACACTTTCCTCATATATTAAAAACGTTTCGGCAGAAAAACCCGTTTTCCTGCATGAATGGAGGAAGACAAAAACTCACTGAACAGTGCCTCGTGTGAGGATCGAACTCACGACCTTCAGAATATGAGACTGACACGCTTCCTACTGCGCTAACGAGGCAACCACCAGATGTTTGTAGACAAGCTCAAATCGCCAAAATGAAAAAAAATATATATATTTTCTTTATTCCCACTTTTTCTTAGTCCATGACTCATTATACTTAATAACTGCTCCCATATGGTTTAGCGGTTAGGATTCCTGGTTTTCACCCAGGTGGCCCGGGTTCGACTCCCGTTATGGGAAAGAACCTTTTACTAGTCTTGCACTTTCAAAGGTTGAGCGTTATAGGATAAAAGTGCTCTTTGTGGCCATAAATTCTAACTTATCTTTGTTTACCCATTCCTCCTCTTTTCACCAGATTATATTTGAGCTTGAAAACTCAAATAATTCCTATTGTTCCCTTCTCACTCCAAGTCAACAACCCCTTTATCCTGTCAGTTTGGCTCATTTTCCTTTTTTTAATGAACTAGTTTCGCCAATAAATAAGAAACCATCAGACTATTTCACCCAATCTGATTGGGACTTTGCTTTAATATTGTTTCTTTTTAGGCAAGATCCTATTTTGGATTTAAAGCTCAAATCATTCCCATCTCTTCTACTCACTCAAAAATGACAAGGAAATCAACAACACTTTCCTCATATATTAAAAACGTTTCGGCAGAAAAACCCGATTTCCTGCATGAATGGAGGAAGACAAAAACTCACTGAACAGTGCCTCGTGTGAGGATCGAACTCACGACCTTCAGATTATGAGACTGACACGCTTCCTACTGCGCTAACGAGGCAACCACCAGATGTTTGTAGACAAGCTCAAATCGGCAAAATGAAAAAAAATATATATATTTTCTTTATTCCCACTTTTTCTTAGTCCATGACTCATTATACTTAATAACTGCTCCCATATGGTCTAGCGGTTAGGATTCCTGGTTTTCACCCAGGTGGCCTGGGTTCGACTCCCGGTATGGGAAAAAACCAATTACTAGTCTTGCACTTTCAAAGGTTGAGCGTTATAGGATAAAAGTGCCCTTTGTGGCCATAAATTCTAACTTATCTTTGTTTACCCATTCCTCCTCTTTTCACCAGATTATATTTGAGCTTGAAAACTCAAATAATTCCTATTGTTCCCTTCTCACTCCAAGTCAACAACCCCTTTATCCTGTCAGTTTGGCTCATTTTCCTTTTTTTAATGAACTAGTTTCGCCAATAAATAAGAAACCATCAGACTATTTCACCCAATCTGATTGGGACTTTGCTTTAATATTGTTTCTTTTTAGGCAAGATCCTATTTTGGATTTAAAGCTCAAATCATTCCCATCTCTTCTACTCACTCAAAAATGACAAGGAAATCAACAACACTTTCCTCATATATTAAAAAAGTTTCGGCAGAAATACCCGATTTCCTGCATGAATGGAGGAAGACAAAAACTCACTGAACAGTGCCTCGTGTGAGGATCGAACTCACGACCTTCAGATTATGAGACTGACACGCTTCCTACTGCGCTAACGAGGCAACCACCAGACGTTTGTAGACAAGCTCAAAGCGGCAAAATGAAAAAAAATATATATATTTTCTTTATCCCCTCTTTTTCTTAGTCCATGACTCATTATACTTAATAACTACTCCCATATGGTCTAGCGGTTAGGATTCCTGGTTTTCAACTAGGTTGCCTGGGTTCGACTCCCAGTATGGCAAAAAACCTTTTACTAGTCTTGCACTTTCAAAGGTTGAGCGTTATAGGATAAAAGTGCTCTTTGTGGCCATAAATTCTAACTTATCTTTGTTTACCCATTCCTCCTCTTTTCACCAGATTATATTTGAGCTTGAAAACTCAAATAATTCCTATTGTTCCCTTCTCACTCCAAGTCAACAACCCCTTTATCCTGTCAGTTTGGCTCATTTTCCTTTTTTTAATGAACTAGTTTCGCCAATAAATAAGAAACCATCAGACTATTTCACCCAATCTGATTGGGACTTTGCTTTAATATTGTTTCTTTTTAGGCAAGATCCTATTTTGGATTTAAAGCTCAAATCATTCCCATCTCTTCTACTCACTCAAAAATGACAAGAAAATCAACAACACTTTCCTCATATATTAAAAACGTTTCGGCAGAAAAACCCGATTTCCTGCATGAATGGAGGAAGACAAAAACTCACTGAACAGTGCCTCGTGTGAGGATCGAACTCACGACCTTCAGATTATGAGACTGACACGCTTCCTACTGCGCTAACGAGGCAACCACCAGATGTTTGCAGACAAGCTCAAAGCGGCAAAATGAAAAAAAATATATATATTTTCTTTATCCCCTCTTTTTCTTAGTCCATGACTCATTATACTTAATAACTGCTCCCATATGGTCTAGCGGATAGGATTCCTGGTTTTCACCTAGGTTGCCCGGGTTCGACTCCCAGTATGGGACAAAACCTTTTACTAGTCTTGCACTTTCAAAGGTTGAGCGTTATAGGATAAAAGTGCTCTTTGTGGCCATAAATTCTAACTTATCTTTGTTTACCCATTCCTCCTCTTTTCACCAGATTATATTTGAGCTTGAAAACTCAAATAATTCCTATTGTTCCCTTCTCACTCCAAGTCAACAACCCCTTTATCCTGTCAGTTTGGCTAATTTTCCTTTTTTTAATGAACTAGTTTTGCCAATAAATAAGAAACCATCAGACTATTTCACCCAATCTGATTGGGACTTTGCTTTAATATTGTTTCTTTTTAGGCAAGATCCTATTTTGGATTTAAAGCTCAAATCATTCCCATCTCTTCTACTCACTCAAAAATGACAAGAAAATCAACAACACTTTCCTCATATATTAAAAACGTTTCGGCAGAAAAACCCGATTTCCTGCATGAATGGAGGAAGACAAAAACTCACTGAACAGTGCCTCGTGTGAGGATCGAACTCACGACCTTCAGATTATGAGACTGACACGCTTCCTACTGCGCTAACGAGGCAACCACCAGCTGTTTGTAGACAAGCTCAAAGCGGCAAAATGAAAAAAAATATATATATTTTCTTTATCCCCTCTTTTTCTTAGTCCATGACTCATTATACTTAATAACTGCTCCCATATGGTCTAGCGGTTAGGATTCCTGGTTTTCACCCAGGTGGCCTGGGTTCGACTCCCGGTATGGGAAAAAACCAATTACTAGTCTTGCACTTTCAAAGGTTGAGCGTTATAGGATAAAAGTGCCCTTTGTGGCCATAAATTCTAACTTATCTTTGTTTACCCATTCCTCCTCTTTTCACCAGATTATATTTGAGCTTGAAAACTCAAATAATTCCTATTGTTCCCTTCTCACTCCAAGTCAACAACCCCTTTATCCTGTCAGTTTGGCTCATTTTCCTTTTTTTAATGAACTAGTTTCGCCAATAAATAAGAAACCATCAGACTATTTCACCCAATCTGATTGGGACTTTGCTTTAATATTGTTTCTTTTTAGGCAAGATCCTATTTTGGATTTAAAGCTCAAATCATTCCCATCTCTTCTACTCACTCAAAAATGACAAGGAAATCAACAACACTTTCCTCATATATTAAAAAAGTTTCGGCAGAAATACCCGATTTCCTGCATGAATGGAGGAAGACAAAAACTCACTGAACAGTGCCTCGTGTGAGGATCGAACTCACGACCTTCAGATTATGAGACTGACACGCTTCCTACTGCGCTAACGAGGCAACCACCAGACGTTTGTAGACAAGCTCAAAGCGGCAAAATGAAAAAAAATATATATATTTTCTTTATCCCCTCTTTTTCTTAGTCCATGACTCATTATACTTAATAACTACTCCCATATGGTCTAGCGGTTAGGATTCCTGGTTTTCAACTAGGTTGCCTGGGTTCGACTCCCAGTATGGCAAAAAACCTTTTACTAGTCTTGCACTTTCAAAGGTTGAGCGTTATAGGATAAAAGTGCTCTTTGTGGCCATAAATTCTAACTTATCTTTGTTTACCCATTCCTCCTCTTTTCACCAGATTATATTTGAGCTTGAAAACTCAAATAATTCCTATTGTTCCCTTCTCACTCCAAGTCAACAACCCCTTTATCCTGTCAGTTTGGCTCATTTTCCTTTTTTTAATGAACTAGTTTCGCCAATAAATAAGAAACCATCAGACTATTTCACCCAATCTGATTGGGACTTTGCTTTAATATTGTTTCTTTTTAGGCAAGATCCTATTTTGGATTTAAAGCTCAAATCATTCCCATCTCTTCTACTCACTCAAAAATGACAAGAAAATCAACAACACTTTCCTCATATATTAAAAACGTTTCGGCAGAAAAACCCGATTTCCTGCATGAATGGAGGAAGACAAAAACTCACTGAACAGTGCCTCGTGTGAGGATCGAACTCACGACCTTCAGATTATGAGACTGACACGCTTCCTACTGCGCTAACGAGGCAACCACCAGATGTTTGCAGACAAGCTCAAAGCGGCAAAATGAAAAAAAATATATATATTTTCTTTATCCCCTCTTTTTCTTAGTCCATGACTCATTATACTTAATAACTGCTCCCATATGGTCTAGCGGATAGGATTCCTGGTTTTCACCTAGGTTGCCCGGGTTCGACTCCCAGTATGGGACAAAACCTTTTACTAGTCTTGCACTTTCAAAGGTTGAGCGTTATAGGATAAAAGTGCTCTTTGTGGCCATAAATTCTAACTTATCTTTGTTTACCCATTCCTCCTCTTTTCACCAGATTATATTTGAGCTTGAAAACTCAAATAATTCCTATTGTTCCCTTCTCACTCCAAGTCAACAACCCCTTTATCCTGTCAGTTTGGCTAATTTTCCTTTTTTTAATGAACTAGTTTTGCCAATAAATAAGAAACCATCAGACTATTTCACCCAATCTGATTGGGACTTTGCTTTAATATTGTTTCTTTTTAGGCAAGATCCTATTTTGGATTTAAAGCTCAAATCATTCCCATCTCTTCTACTCACTCAAAAATGACAAGAAAATCAACAACACTTTCCTCATATATTAAAAACGTTTCGGCAGAAAAACCCGATTTCCTGCATGAATGGAGGAAGACAAAAACTCACTGAACAGTGCCTCGTGTGAGGATCGAACTCACGACCTTCAGATTATGAGACTGACACGCTTCCTACTGCGCTAACGAGGCAACCACCAGCTGTTTGTAGACAAGCTCAAAGCGGCAAAATGAAAAAAAATATATATATTTTCTTTATCCCCTCTTTTTCTTAGTCCATGACTCATTATACTTAATAACTGCTCCCATATGGTCTAGCGGTTAAGATTCCTGGTTTTCACCCAGGTGGCCTGGGTTTGACTCCCGGTATGGGAAAAAACCAATTACTAGTCTTGCACTTTCAAAGGTTGAGCGTTATAGGATAATAGTGCTCTTTGTGGCCATAAATTCTAACTTATCTTTGTTTACCCATTCCTCCTCTTTTCACCAGATTATATTTGAGCTTGAAAACTCAAATAATTCCTATTGTTCCCTTCTCACTCCAAGTCAACAACCCCTTTATCCTGTCAGTTTGGCTCATTTTCCTTTTTTTAATGAACTAGTTTCGCCAATAAATAAGAAACCATCAGACTATTTCACCCAATCTGATTGGGACTTTGCTTTAATATTGTTTCTTTTTAGGCAAGATCCTATTTTGGATTTAAAGCTCAAATCATTCCCATCTCTTCTACTCACTCAAAAATGACAAGAAAATCAACAACACTTTCCTCATATATTAAAAACGTTTCGGCAGAAAAACCCGATTTCCTGCATGAATGGAGGAATACAAAAACTCACTGAACAGTGCCTCGTGTGAGGATCGAACTCACGACCTTCAGATTATGAGACTGACACGCTTCCTACTGCGCTAACGAGGCAACCACCAGCAGTTTGTAGACAAGCTCAAAGCGGCAAAATGAAAAAAAATATATATATTTTCTTTTTTCCCACTTTTTCTTAGTCCATGACTCATTATACTTAATAACTGCTCCCATATGGTCTAGCGGTTAAGATTCCTGGTTTTCACCCAGGTGGCCTGGGTTTGACTCCCGGTATGGGAAAAAACCAATTACTAGTCTTGCACTTTCAAAGGTTGAGCGTTATAGGATAAAAGTGCTCTTTGTGGCCATAAATTCTAACTTATCTTTGTTTACCCATTCCTCCTCTTTTCACCAGATTATATTTGAGCTTGAAAACTCAAATAATTCCTATTGTTCCCTTCTCACTCCAAGTCAACAACCCCTTTATCCTGTCAGTTTGGCTCATTTTCCTTTTTTTAATGAACTAGTTTCGCCAATAAATAAGAAACCATCAGACTATTTCACCCAATCTGATTGGGACTTTGCTTTAATATTGTTTCTTTTTAGGCAAGATCCTATTTTGGATTTAAAGCTCAAATCATTCCCATCTCTTCTACTCACTCAAAAATGACAAGGAAATCAACAACACTTTCCTCATATATTAAAAAAGTTTCGGCAGAAATACCCGATTTCCTGCATGAATGGAGGAAGACAAAAACTCACTGAACAGTGCCTCGTGTGAGGATCGAACTCACGACCTTCAGAATATGAGACTGACACGCTTCCTACTGCGCTAACGAGGCAACCACCAGATGTTTGTAGACAAGCTCAAATTGGCAAAATGAAAAAAAAAATATATATTTTCTTTATTCCCACTTTTTCTTAGTCCATGACTCATTATACTTAATAACTGCTCCCATATGGTCTAGCGGTTAAGATTCCTGGTTTTCACCCAGGTGGCCTGGGTTTGACTCCCGGTATGGGAAAAAACCAATTACTAGTCTTGCACTTTCAGAGGTTGAGCGTTATAGGATAAAAGTGCTCTTTGTGGCCATAAATTCTAACTTATCTTTGTTTACCCATTCCTTCTCTTTTCACCAGATTATATTTGAGCTTGAAAACTCAAATAATTCCTATTTTTCCCTTCTCACTCCAAGTCAACAACCCCTTTATCCTGTCAGTTTGGCTAATTTTCCTTTTTTTAATGAACTAGTTACGCCAATAAATAAGAAACCATCAGACTATTTCACCCAATCTGATTGGGACTTTGCTTTAATATTGTTTATTTTTAGGCAAGATCCTATTTTGGATTTAAAACTCAAATCATTCCCATCTCTTCTACTCACTCAAAAATGACAAGGAAATCAACAACACTATATTAAAAACGTTTCGGCAGAAAAACCCGATTTCCTGCATGAATGGAGGAAGACAAAAACTCACTGAACAGTGCCTCGTGTGAGGATCGAACTCACAATCTTCAGATTATGAAACTGACACGGTTCCTCCTGCACTAACGAGGCAACCACCAGATGTTTGTAGACAAGCTCAAAGCGGCAAAATGAAAAAATATATATATACTTTCTTTATTCCCACTTTTTCTTAGTCCATGACTCATTATACTTAATAACTGCTCCCATATGGTCTAGCGGTTAGGATTCTTGGTTTTCACCCAGGTGGCCTGGGTTCGACTCCTGGTATGGGAAAGAACCTTTTACTAGTCTTGCACTTTCAAAGGTTGAGCGTTATAGGATAAAAGTGCTCTTTGTGGCCATAAATTCTAACTTATCTTTGTTTACCCATTCCTCCTCTTTTCACCAGATCCTATTTGAGCTTGAAAACTCAAATAATTCCTGTTGTTCCCTTCTCATTCCAAGTCAAGAACCCCTTTATCCTGTCAGTTTGGCTCATTTTCCTTTTTTTAATGAACTAGTTTCGCCAATAAATAAGAAACCATCAGACTATTTCACCCAATCTGATTGGGACTTTGCTTTAATATTGTTTCTTTTTAGGCAAGATCCTATTTTGGATTTAAAACTCAAATCATTCCCATCTCTTCTACTCACTCAAAAATGACAAGGAAATCAACAACACTTTCCTCATATATTAAAAACGTTTCGGCAGAAAAACCCGATTTCCTGCATGAATGGAGGAAGACAAAAACTCACTGAACAGTGCCTCGTGTGAGGATCGAACTCACGACCTTCAGATTATGAGACTGACACGCTTCCTACTGCGCTAACGAGGCAACCACCAGATGTTTTTAGACAAGCTCAAAGCGGCAAAATGAAAAAATATATATATATTTTCTTTATTCCCACTTTTTCTTAGTCCATGACTCATTATACTTAATAACTGCTCCCATATGGTCTAGCGGTTAGGATTCCTGGTTTTCACCCAGGTGGCCTGGGTTCAACTCCTCGTATGGGAAAGAACCTTTTACTAGTCTTGCACTTTCAAAGGTTTAGCGTTATAGGATAAAAGTGCTCTTTGTGGCCATAAATTCTAACTTATCTTTGTTTACCCATTCCTCCTCTTTTCACCAGATCCTATTTGAGCTTGAAAACTCAAATAATTCCTATTGTTCCCTTCTCACTCCAAGTCAACAACTCCTTTATCCTGTCAGTTTGGCTAATTTTCCTTTTTTTAATGAACTAGTTACGCCAATAAATAAGAAACCATCAGACTATTTCACCCAATCTGATTGGGACTTTGCTTTAATATTGTTTCTTTTTAGGCAAGATCCTATTTTGGATTTAAAACTCAAATCATTCCCATCTCTTCTACTCACTCAAAAATGACAAGGAAATCAACAACACTATATTAAAAACGTTTCGGCAGAAAAACCCGATTTCCTGCATGAATGGAGGAAGACAAAAACTCACTGAACAGTGCCTCGTGTGAGGATCGAACTCACAACCTTCAGATTATGAAACTGACACGGTTCCTCCTGCGCTAACGAGGCAACCACCAGATGTTTGTAGACAAGCTCAAAGCGGCAAAATGAAAAAATATATATATACTTTCTTTATTCCCACTTTTTCTTAGTCCATGACTCATTATACTTAATAACTGCTCCCATATGGTCTAGCGGTTAGGATTCTTGGTTTTCACCCAGGTGGCCCGGGTTCGACTCCTGGTATGGGAAAGAACCTTTTACTAGTCTTGCACTTTCAAAGGTTGAGCGTTATAGGATAAAAGTGCTCTTTGTGGCCATAAATTCTAACTTATCTTTGTTTACCCATTCCTCCTCTTTTCACCAGATCCTATTTGAGCTTGAAAACTCAAATAATTCCTGTTGTTCCCTTCTCATTCCAAGTCAACAACCCCTTTATCCTGTCAGTTTGGCTCATTTTCCTTTTTTTAATGAACTAGTTTCGCCAATAAATAAGAAACCATCAGACTATTTCACCCAATCTGATTGGGACTTTGCTTTAATATTGTTTCTTTTTAGGCAAGATCCTATTTTGGATTTAAAACTCAAATCATTCCCATCTCTTCTACTCACTCAAAAATGACAAGGAAATCAACAACACTTTCCTCATATATTAAAAACGTTTCGGCAGAAAAACCCGATTTCCTGCATGAATGGAGGAAGACAAAAACTCACTGAACAGTGCCTCGTGTGAGGATCGAACTCACGACCTTCAGATTATGAGACTGACACGCTTCCTACTGCGCTAACGAGGCAACCACCAGATGTTTGTAGACAAGCTCAAAGCGGCAAAATGAAAAAAAAATATATATTTTCTTTATCCCCTCTTTTTCTTAGTCCATGACTCATTATATTTAATAACTGCTCCCATATGGTCTAGCGGTTAGGATTCCTGGTTTTCACCTAGGTTGCCCGGGTTCGACTCCCAGTATGGGAAAAAATCTTTTACTAGTCTTGCACTTTCAAAGGTTGAGCGTTATAGGATAAAAGTGCTCTTTGTGGCCATAAATTCTAACTTATCTTTGTTTACCCATTCCTCCTCTTTTCACCAGATTATATTTGAGCTTGAAAACTCAAATAATTCCTATTGTTCCCTTCTCACTCCAAGTCAACAACCCCTTTATCCTGTCAGTTTGGCTCATTTTCCTTTTTTTAATGAACTAGTTTTGCCAATAAATAAGAAACCATCAGACTATTTCACCCAATCTGATTGGGACTTTGCTTTAATATTGTTTCTTTTTAGGCAAGATCCTATTTTGGATTTAAAACTCAAATCATTCCCATCTCTTCTACTCACTCAAAAATGACAAGGAAATCAACAACACTTTCCTCATATATTAAAAACGTTTCGGCAGAAAAACCCGATTTCCTGCATGAATGGAGGAAGACAAAAACTCACTGAACAGTGCCTCGTGTGAGGATCGAACTCACGACCTTCAGATTATGAGACTGACACGCTTCCTACTGCGCTAACGAGGCAACCACCAGATGTTTTTAGACAAGCTCAAAGCGGCAAAATGAAAAAATATATATATATTTTCTTTATTCCCACTTTTTCTTAGTCCATGACTCATTATACTTAATAACTGCTCCCATATGGTCTAGCGGTTAGGATTCCTGGTTTTCACCCAGGTGGCCTGGGTTCAACTCCTCGTATGGGAAAGAACCTTTTACTAGTCTTGCACTTTCAAAGGTTTAGCGTTATAGGATAAAAGTGCTCTTTGTGGCCATAAATTCTAACTTATCTTTGTTTACCCATTCCTCCTCTTTTCACCAGATCCTATTTGAGCTTGAAAACTCAAATAATTCCTATTGTTCCCTTCTCACTCCAAGTCAACAACTCCTTTATCCTGTCAGTTTGGCTAATTTTCCTTTTTTTAATGAACTAGTTACGCCAATAAATAAGAAACCATCAGACTATTTCACCCAATCTGATTGGGACTTTGCTTTAATATTGTTTCTTTTTAGGCAAGATCCTATTTTGGATTTAAAACTCAAATCATTCCCATCTCTTCTACTCACTCAAAAATGACAAGGAAATCAACAACACTATATTAAAAACGTTTCGGCAGAAAAACCCGATTTCCTGCATGAATGGAGGAAGACAAAAACTCACTGAACAGTGCCTCGTGTGAGGATCGAACTCACAACCTTCAGATTATGAAACTGACACGGTTCCTCCTGCGCTAACGAGGCAACCACCAGATGTTTGTAGACAAGCTCAAAGCGGCAAAATGAAAAAATATATATATACTTTCTTTATTCCCACTTTTTCTTAGTCCATGACTCATTATACTTAATAACTGCTCCCATATGGTCTAGCGGTTAGGATTCTTGGTTTTCACCCAGGTGGCCCGGGTTCGACTCCTGGTATGGGAAAGAACCTTTTACTAGTCTTGCACTTTCAAAGGTTGAGCGTTATAGGATAAAAGTGCTCTTTGTGGCCATAAATTCTAACTTATCTTTGTTTACCCATTCCTCCTCTTTTCACCAGATCCTATTTGAGCTTGAAAACTCAAATAATTCCTGTTGTTCCCTTCTCATTCCAAGTCAACAACCCCTTTATCCTGTCAGTTTGGCTCATTTTCCTTTTTTTAATGAACTAGTTTCGCCAATAAATAAGAAACCATCAGACTATTTCACCCAATCTGATTGGGACTTTGCTTTAATATTGTTTCTTTTTAGGCAAGATCCTATTTTGGATTTAAAACTCAAATCATTCCCATCTCTTCTACTCACTCAAAAATGACAAGGAAATCAACAACACTTTCCTCATATATTAAAAACGTTTCGGCAGAAAAACCCGATTTCCTGCATGAATGGAGGAAGACAAAAACTCACTGAACAGTGCCTCGTGTGAGGATCGAACTCACGACCTTCAGATTATGAGACTGACACGCTTCCTACTGCGCTAACGAGGCAACCACCAGATGTTTTTAGACAAGCTCAAAGCGGCAAAATGAAAAAATATATATATATTTTCTTTATTCCCACTTTTTCTTAGTCCATGACTCATTATACTTAATAACTGCTCCCATATGGTCTAGCGGTTAGGATTCCTGGTTTTCACCCAGGTGGCCTGGGTTCAACTCCTCGTATGGGAAAGAACCTTTTACTAGTCTTGCACTTTCAAAGGTTTAGCGTTATAGGATAAAAGTGCTCTTTGTGGCCATAAATTCTAACTTATCTTTGTTTACCCATTCCTCCTCTTTTCACCAGATCCTATTTGAGCTTGAAAACTCAAATAATTCCTATTGTTCCCTTCTCACTCCAAGTCAACAACTCCTTTATCCTGTCAGTTTGGCTAATTTTCCTTTTTTTAATGAACTAGTTACGCCAATAAATAAGAAACCATCAGACTATTTCACCCAATCTGATTGGGACTTTGCTTTAATATTGTTTCTTTTTAGGCAAGATCCTATTTTGGATTTAAAACTCAAATCATTCCCATCTCTTCTACTCACTCAAAAATGACAAGGAAATCAACAACACTATATTAAAAACGTTTCGGCAGAAAAACCCGATTTCCTGCATGAATGGAGGAAGACAAAAACTCACTGAACAGTGCCTCGTGTGAGGATCGAACTCACAACCTTCAGATTATGAAACTGACACGGTTCCTCCTGCGCTAACGAGGCAACCACCAGATGTTTGTAGACAAGCTAAAAGCGGCAAAATGAAAAAATATATATATACTTTCTTTATTCCCACTTTTTCTTAGTCCATGACTCATTATACTTAATAACTGCTCCCATATGGTCTAGCGGTTAGGATTCCTGGTTTTCACCCAGGTGGCCCGGGTTCGACTCCTGGTATGGGAAAGGTTGAGCGTTATAGGATAAAAGTGCTCTTTGTGGCCATAAATTCTAACTTATCTTTGTTTACCCATTCCTCCTCTTTTCACCAGATCCTATTTGAGCTTGAAAACTCAAATAATTCCTATTGTTCCCTTCTCACTCCAAGTCAACAACCCCTTTATCCTGTCAGTTTGGCTCATTTTCCTTTTTTTAATGAACTAGTTTCGCCAATAAATAAGAAACCATCAGACTATTTCACCCAATCTGATTGGGACTTTGCTTTAATATTGTTTCTTTTTAGGCAAGATCCTATTTTGGATTTAAAACTCAAATCATTCCCATCTCTTCTACTCACTCAAAAATGACAAGGAAATCAACAACACTTTCCTCATATATTAAAAACGTTTCGGCAGAAAAACCCGATTTCCTGCATGAATGGAGGAAGACAAAAACTCACTGAACAGTGCCTCGTGTGAGGATCGAACTCACGACCTTCAGATTATGAGACTGACACGCTTCCTACTGCGCTAACGAGGCAACCACCAGATGTTTTTAGACAAGCTCAAAGCGGCAAAATGAAAAAATATATATATATTTTCTTTATTCCCACTTTTTCTTAGTCCATGACTCATTATACTTAATAACTGCTCCCATATGGTCTAGCGGTTAGGATTCCTGGTTTTCACCCAGGTGGCCTGGGTTCAACTCCTCGTATGGGAAAGAACCTTTTACTAGTCTTGCACTTTCAAAGGTTTAGCGTTATAGGATAAAAGTGCTCTTTGTGGCCATAAATTCTAACTTATCTTTGTTTACCCATTCCTCCTCTTTTCACCAGATCCTATTTGAGCTTGAAAACTCAAATAATTCCTATTGTTCCCTTCTCACTCCAAGTCAACAACTCCTTTATCCTGTCAGTTTGGCTAATTTTCCTTTTTTTAATGAACTAGTTACGCCAATAAATAAGAAACCATCAGACTATTTCACCCAATCTGATTGGGACTTTGCTTTAATATTGTTTCTTTTTAGGCAAGATCCTATTTTGGATTTAAAACTCAAATCATTCCCATCTCTTCTACTCACTCAAAAATGACAAGGAAATCAACAACACTATATTAAAAACGTTTCGGCAGAAAAACCCGATTTCCTGCATGAATGGAGGAAGACAAAAACTCACTGAACAGTGCCTCGTGTGAGGATCGAACTCACAACCTTCAGATTATGAAACTGACACGGTTCCTCCTGCGCTAACGAGGCAACCACCAGATGTTTGTAGACAAGCTCAAAGCGGCAAAATGAAAAAATATATATATACTTTCTTTATTCCCACTTTTTCTTAGTCCATGACTCATTATACTTAATAACTGCTCCCATATGGTCTAGCGGTTAGGATTCCTGGTTTTCACCCAGGTGGCCCGGGTTCGACTCCTGGTATGGGAAAGAACCTTTTACTAGTCTTGCACTTTCAAAGGTTGAGCGTTATAGGATAAAAGTGCTCTTTGTGGCCATAAATTCTAACTTATCTTTGTTTACCCATTCCTCCTCTTTTCACCAGATCCTATTTGAGCTTGAAAACTCAAATAATTCCTATTGTTCCCTTCTCATTCCAAGTCAACAACCCCTTTATCCTGTCAGTTTGGCTCATTTTCCTTTTTTTAATGAACTAGTTTCGCCAATAAATAAGAAACCATCAGACTATTTCACCCAATCTGATTGGGACTTTGCTTTAATATTGTTTCTTTTTAGGCAAGATCCTATTTTGGATTTAAAACTCAAATCATTCCCATCTCTTCTACTCACTCAAAAATGACAAGGAAATCAACAACACTATATTAAAAACGTTTCGGCAGAAAAACCCGATTTCCTGCATGAATGGAGGAAGACAAAAACTCACTGAACAGTGCCTCGTGTGAGGATCGAACTCACAACCTTCAGATTATGAAACTGACACGGTTCCTCCTGCGCTAACAAGGCAACCAACAGATGTTTGTAGACAAGCTCAAAGCGGCAAAATGAAAAAATATATATATATTTTCTTTATTCCCACTTTTTCTTAGTCCATGACTCATTATACTTAATAACTGCTCCCATATGGTCTAGCGGTTAGGATTCCTGGTATTCACCCAGGTGGCCCGGGTTCGACTCCTGGTATGGGAAAGAACCTTTTACTAGTCTTGCACTTTCAAAGGTTGAGCGTTATAGGATAAAAGTGCTCTTTGTGGCCATAAATTCTAACTTATCTTTGTTTACCCATTCCTCCTCTTTTCACCAGATCCTATTTGAGCTTGAAAACTCAAATAATTCCTATTGTTCCCTTCTCATTCCAAGTCAACAACCCCTTTATCCTGTCAGTTTGGCTCATTTTCCTTTTTTTAATGAACTAGTTTCGCCAATAAATAAGAAACCATCAGACTATTTCACCCAATCTGATTGGGACTTTGCTTTAATATTGTTTCTTTTTAGGCAAGATCCTATTTTGGATTTAAAACTCAAATCATTCCCATCTCTTCTACTCACTCAAAAATGACAAGGAAATCAACAACACTATATTAAAAACGTTTCGGCAGAAAAACCCGATTTCCTGCATGAATGGAGGAAGACAAAAACTCACTGAACAGTGCCTCGTGTGAGGATCGAACTCACAACCTTCAGATTATGAAACTGACACGGTTCCTCCTGCGCTAACGAGGCAACCAACAGATGTTTGTAGACAAGCTCAAAGCGGCAAAATGAAAAAATATATATATATTTTCTTTATTCCCACTTTTTCTTAGTCCATGACTCATTAAACTTAATAACTGCTCACATATGGTCTAGCGGTTAGGATTCCTGGTTTTCACCCAGGTGGCCCGGTTTTGACTTCCGGTATGGGAAAGAACCTTTTACTAGTCTTGCACTTTCAAAGGTTGAGCGTTATAGGATAAAAGTGCTCTTTGTGGCCATAAATTCTAACTTATCTTTGTTTACCCATTCCTCCTCTTTTCACCAGATCCTATTTGAGCTTGAAAACTCAAATAATTCCTATTGTTCCCTTCTCACTCCAAGTCAACAACCCCTTTATCCTGTCAGTTTGGCTCATTTTCCTTTTTTTAATGAACTAGTTTCGCCAATAAATAAGAAACCATGAGACTATTTCACCCAATCTGATTGGGACTTTGCTTTAATATTGTTTCTTTTTAGGCAAGATCCTATTTTGGATTTAAAGCTCAAATCATTCCCATCTCTTCTACTCACTCAAAAATGACAAGGAAATCAACAACACTATATTAAAAACGTTTCGGCAGAAAAACCCGATTTCCTGCATGAATGGAGGAAGACTAAAACTCACTGAACAGTGCCTCGTGTGAGGATCGAACTCACAACCTTCAGATTATGAAACTGACACGGTTCCTCCTGCGCTAACGAGGCAACCACCAGATGTTTGTAGACAAGCTCAAAGCGGCAAAATGAAAAAATATATATATATTTTCTTTATTCCCACTTTTTCTTAGTCCATGACTCATTATACTTAATAACTGCTCCCATATGGTCTAGCGGTTAGGATTCCTGGTTTTCACCCAGGTGGCCCGGTTTTGACTTCCGGTATGGGAAAGAACCTTTTACTAGTCTTGCACTTTCAAAGGTTGAGCGTTATAGGATAAAAGTGCTCTTTGTGGCCATAAATTCTAACTTATCTTTGTTTACCCATTCCTCCTCTTTTCACCAGATCCTATTTGAGCTTGAAAACTCAAATAATTCCTATTGTTACGTTCTCACTCCAAGTCAACAACCCCTTTATCCTGTCAGTTTGGCTAATTTTCCTTTTTTTAATGAACTAGTTTCGCCAATAAATAAGAAACCATCAGACTATTTCACCCAATCTGATTAGGACTTTGCTTTAATATTGTTTCTTTTTAGGCAAGATCCTATTTTGGATTTAAAGCTCAAATCATTCCCATCTCTTCTACTCACTCAAAAATGACAAGGAAATCAACAACACTATATTAAAAACGTTTCGGCAGAAAAACCCGATTTCCTGCATGAATGGAGGAAGACAAAAACTCACTGAACAGTGCCTCGTGTGAGGATCGAACTCACAACCTTCAGATAATGAGACTGACACGCTTCCTACTGCGCTAACGAGGCAACCACCAAAGGTTTGTAGACAAGCTCAAAGCGGCAAAATGAAAAAATATATATATATTTTCTTTATTCCCACTTTTTCTTAGTCCATGACTCATTATACTTAATAACTGCTCCCATATGGTCTAGCGGTTAGGATTCCTGGTTTTCACCCAGGTGGCCCGGGTTCGACTCCCGGTATGGGAAAGAACCTTTTACTAGTCTTGCACTTTCAAAGGTTGAGCGTTATAGGATAAAAGTGCTCTTTGTGGCCATAAATTCTAACTTATCTTTGTTTACCCATTCCTCCTCTTTTCACCAGATCCTATTTGAGCTTGAAAACTCAAATAATTCCTATTGTTCCCTTCTCACTCCAAGTCAACAACCCCTTTATCCTGTCAGTTTGGCTCATTTTCCTTTTTTTAATGAACTAGTTTCGCCAATAAATAAGAAACCATGAGACTATTTCACCCAATCTGATTGGGACTTTGCTTTAATATTGTTTCTTTTTAGGCAAGATCCTATTTTGGATTTAAAACTCAAATCATTCCCATCTCTTCTACTCACTCAAAAATGACAAGGAAATCAACAACACTTTCCTCATATATTAAAAACGTTTCGGCAGAAAAACCCGATTTCATGCATGAATGGAGGAAGACATTAACTCACTGAACAGTGCATCGTGTGAGGATCGAACTCACAACCTTCAGATAATGAGACTGACACGCTTCCTACTGCGCTAACGAGGCAACCACCAGATGTTTGTAGACAAGCTCAAAGCGGCAAAATGAAAAAATATATATATATTTTCTTTATTCCCACTTTTTCTTAGTACATGACTCATTATATTTAACAATTGCTCCCATATGGTCTAGCGGTTAGGATTCCTGGTTTTCACCCAGGTGGCCCGGGTTTGACTCCCGGTATGGGAAAGAACCTTTTACTAGTCTTGCACTTTCAAAGGTTGAGCGTTATAGGATAAAAGTGCTCTTTGTGGCCATAAATTCTAACTTATCTTTGTTTACCCATTCCTCCTCTTTTCACCAGATCCTATTTGAGCTTGAAAACTCAAATAATTCCTATTGTTCCCTTCTCACTCCAAGTCAACAACCCCTTTATCCTGTCAGTTTGGCTCATTTTCCTTTTTTTAATGAACTAGTTTCGCCAATAAATAAGAAACCATCAGACTATTTCACCCAATCTGATTGGGACTTTGCTTTAATATTGTTTCTTTTTAGGCAAGATCCTATTTTGGATTTAAAACTCAAATCATTCCCATCTCTTCTACTCACTCAAAAATGACAAGGAAATCAACAACACTTTCCTCATATATTAAAAACGTTTCGGTAGAAAAACCCGATTTCCTGCATGAATGGAGGAATACAATAACTCACTGAACAGTGCCTTGTGTGAGGATCGAACTCACGACCTTCAGATTATGAGACTGACACGCTTCCTACTGCGCTAACGAGGCAACCACCAGATGTTTGTAGACAAGCTCAAAGTGGCAAAATGAAAAAATATATATATATTTTCTTTATTCACACTTTTTCTTAGTCCATGACTCATTATACTTAATAACTGCTCCCATATGGTCTAGCGGTTAGGATTCCTGGTTTTGGCCCGGGTTCGACTCCCGGTATGGGAAAGAACCTTTTACTAGTCTTGCACTTTCAAAGGTTGAGCGTTATAGGATAAAAGTGCTCTTTGTGGCCATAAATTCTAACTTATCTTTGTTTACCCATTCCTCCTCTTTTCACCAGATCCTATTTGAGCTTGAAAACTCAAATAATTCCTATTGTTCCCTTCTCACTCCAAGTCAACAACCCCTTTATCCTGTCAGTTTGGCTCATTTTCCTTTTTTTAATGAACTAGTTTCGCCAATAAATAAGAAACCATCAGACTATTTCACCCAATCTGATTGGGACTTTGCTTTAATATTGTTTCTTTTTAGGCAAGATCCTATTTTGGATTTAAAACTCAAATCATTCCCATCTCTTCTACTCACTCAAAAATGACAAGGAAATCAACAACACTTTCCTCATATATTAAAAACGTTTCGGCAGAAAAACCCGATTTCATGCATGAATGGAGGAAGACATTAACTCACTGAACAGTGCATCGTGTGAGGATCGAACTCACAACCTTCAGATAATGAGACTGACACGCTTCCTACTGCGCTAACGAGGCAACCACCAGATGTTTGTAGACAAGCTCAAAGCGGCAAAATGAAAAAATATATATATATTTTCTTTATTCCCACTTTTTCTTAGTACATGACTCATTATATTTAACAATTGCTCCCATATGGTCTAGCGGTTAGGATTCCTGGTTTTCACCCAGGTGGCCCGGGTTTGACTCCCGGTATGGGAAAGAACCTTTTACTAGTCTTGCACTTTCAAAGGTTGAGCGTTATAGGATAAAAGTGCTCTTTGTGGCCATAAATTCTAACTTATCTTTGTTTACCCATTCCTCCTCTTTTCACCAGATCCTATTTGAGCTTGAAAACTCAAATAATTCCTATTGTTCCCTTCTCACTCCAAGTCAACAACCCCTTTATCCTGTCAGTTTGGCTCATTTTCCTTTTTTTAATGAACTAGTTTCGCCAATAAATAAGAAACCATCAGACTATTTCACCCAATCTGATTGGGACTTTGCTTTAATATTGTTTCTTTTTAGGCAAGATCCTATTTTGGATTTAAAACTCAAATCATTCCCATCTCTTCTACTCACTCAAAAATGACAAGGAAATCAACAACACTTTCCTCATATATTAAAAACGTTTCGGTAGAAAAACCCGATTTCCTGCATGAATGGAGGAATACAATAACTCACTGAACAGTGCCTTGTGTGAGGATCGAACTCACGACCTTCAGATTATGAGACTGACACGCTTCCTACTGCGCTAACGAGGCAACCACCAGATGTTTGTAGACAAGCTCAAAGTGGCAAAATGAAAAAATATATATATATTTTCTTTATTCACACTTTTTCTTAGTCCATGACTCATTATACTTAATAACTGCTCCCATATGGTCTAGCGGTTAGGATTCCTGGTTTTGGCCCGGGTTCGACTCCCGGTATGGGAAAGAACCTTTTACTAGTCTTGCACTTTCAAAGGTTGAGCGTTATAGGATAAAAGTGCTCTTTGTGGCCATAAATTCTAACTTATCTTTGTTTACCCATTCCTCCTCTTTTCACCAGATCCTATTTGAGCTTGAAAACTCAAATAATTCCTATTGTTCCCTTCTCACTCCAAGTCAACAACCCCTTTATCCTGTCAGTTTGGCTCATTTTCCTTTTTTTAATGAACTAGTTTCGCCAATAAATAAGAAACCATGAGACTATTTCACCCAATCTGATTGGGACTTTGCTTTAATATTGTTTCTTTTTAGGCAAGATCCTATTTTGGATTTAAAGCTCAAATCATTCCCATCTCTTCTACTCACTCAAAAATGACAAGGAAATCAACAACACTTTCCTCATATATTAAAAACGTTTCGGCAGAAAAACCCGATTTCATGCATGAATGGAGGAAGACATTAACTCACTGAACAGTGCATCGTGTGAGGATCGAACTCACAACCTTCAGATAATGAGACTGACACGCTTCCTACTGCGCTAACGAGGCAACCACCAGATGTTTGTAGACAAGCTCAAAGCGGCAAAATGAAAAAATATATATATATTTTCTTTATTCCCACTTTTTCTTAGTACATGACTCATTATATTTAAGCTTAGAAGAGAAGGAGGGTTGGATCCAGCATTCGTAAAAATAAAAGGAATCTTTTTCCAAGTTTTAATTGTTCTTGTTTAAAATTAGAGGTTCGATAGCATATATAATGTTTAGCAATGATAGAAGAAATGGTAGGTAGCCTACGCGTTTCAGACGGTGTCTCCGTCCTTATTCATGGCTAGGATAGAATGTCTGACTGTGTATGTTGGGTTTAAATGTGTTTGACCACAGGTGTATACTTAATTAATTAATTGCGTTTCAGGAATGTCATGTTGGACCGCAGTCTTAGATCCGCCTTCCAACATTAACCGGTTCATGAGCTTTTGAGCTGAATGATCCGGGAATGGTAAGTAACTTTTAGATAGTTTATATGTCTGTAAAACCATTTATGACATATATATGTCCATATAGTGTGTTAACATTCTAGGATTGGCAGATGTATGAGAGAGCCATAATCTAAACACACATTGTTAGAGTATATAACGCATTGAGTCAGACTTGTGTGTGAATGGTGGTTAGATAAGAGATGTGAAAAAAGAAGAACTAGATTTTACTTAACGAAAATGTGGTGAAATGAAATAATAAAGATACATAGTTTGGCTGTTAAAAAGCTTATGTGTCCAGGAAGAAACATATAGCTGGTTAAAATCGTATTAAATGGGAAATTATAAGGTAGTGATATATTTATGCTTAATGAGAACAGTATGTATTCTGCTTGTATTTTTAGTTTTCCATTGTAGAACATTCTTTTGTGAAGAAAGTATAAGTGGATATAGCGTATTGTCATGGCAATTATGATGATATATTGTAGTGGATATGAACTTATTATTCAATGGACAGTATTTTCTGTCTGCATTAGTTTCTTATTTCTAATAGACCAGTGTAGTTAGTAATAATGCATAATTTCTCTTTTTAGATTAAGACCTTCTGGTATTCTGGTTTTTAAACGAAAGATCCAAAATGCTTCTCTTTGTAGCATTTTTTCTTTTCTGTTTCCACCTCTTTTGGATTTATGAATTTTTTCGATTGCATAACAACGGAATGAATTAGTTGTTCTTTTATGATGGAGTATGAAGTGTCTTGCCGCATTTGATATATTTTGGATATTAGAGTTTCTTATGTAACTTAAATGTTCAAGAATACGGATTTTTAGTTTACGGCTTGTGCAGCCTATATACTTTAAGTTACATTCTATGCATTCGATAATGTATACTACTAGTTCTGAGTTACAATTGATGTAACTTTGTATAGAAAAAGTTTCAGAATTATTGGAGTTTGAGAAAATTTTTGTGACATGAGTGTATGAGCATATTTTGCACGGGTGTTGACCACACTTATATGATCCTTTGTTTTCCAGCCATGTGGTCATTGGTTCTGTAGGTTGGAAGGCTGATGGTGATAAAACACTACCTATTGATGGAGCTTTGCGGGCTACTATTCTACATCCATCTTTTAATAATGACCTTAAAATATCGTCTTCCATTAATATAGGTAGATAGTTGTTGACAATTTTTTTGATTTGATGAAATTGATTACTTTGTTGAAGCACAAGAGTAGGTTTATTTGGTTCTATTTCAACGTATTTTTTGGTTTGAGTGAGTAATTTGTTCCTATCAATTTTTGATGTAATATTGTCTGCCCGTTCAAGAGACCATTTTGGGTATCCTCTATCCTGAAGCCTACTCTTGATTTGTTTTTTCTCCTCAATGTATTGGATATGAGAGGTGCAGTTTCTTTTAGCACGGATCATTTCTCCTACTGGAATTGATTTAATCGTTTGTTTTAAATGGTTACTATCAGCATGTAGTATTGTGTTGCCACTGGTTGTTTTGCGGTGGGT
Organism: Rhinoderma darwinii; assembly: GCF_050947455.1. Taxonomy (NCBI): domain Eukaryota; kingdom Metazoa; phylum Chordata; class Amphibia; order Anura; family Rhinodermatidae; genus Rhinoderma; species Rhinoderma darwinii. The sequence continues at coordinate 415,628,856 of NC_134689.1, forward strand.
TTGTATTTGTATGATACTGCCTGGCTTTCCTGTCAGATCTAAATCCAGGAAGGTAATTTTATTTTGATTTTGTTGATGGGTGAAACGGAGGTTGTAGTTATTGTTGTTTATGAAATCAATAAATAGTGGAATTGTGTTTGCATCATTTTTCCAGATTAGTAGAAGGTCGTCGATATATCTACCGTACCATTCTATTTGTTTTTCATATGGATTATTTGAAAATATATATGATTCTTCCCACCAGGACATTGTTAAATTTGCGATGGATGGAGAAAATTTTGCCCCCATTGACACACCAGATAGTTGTAAGTAAAATTTGTTGTCGAATTGAAAGTAGTTATTTGTCATGAGGAATATAAGTATCTCTAGGATGTAGTTTTGAAAATCCTCAGTATGAGTACTGTGTGTATTTAAGTGATATTTCAGTGCATCATGTGCGACTTGGTGAGGAATGGCAGTATATAGAGAAACTACATCACATGTTAGCCATGTTAGATTTTTATTCCACTTTTTTTGTTGGAAAGCTGAGAGTACATCTTTAGTATCTTTTAAAAAACCTGGTGCTTGTTGTGCAAGTGGTTGTAATATGCAATCTAGCCATTCTGATAATTTTTCGAGAACTGATCCTATTCCAGAGACAATCGGTCTCATAGGAGGAGGGAGGATATTTTTGTGGATTTTAGGTAGAGCATGTATTATTGGTATGGTGGGATGTTCTAGGTATATGTAGTCCATTTGTTTTTGTGTAAGAAATCCGTTGTGTACACCTTCTATGAGTAGGTTTCTCATTTTAAGTTGTATTTTTTCAGTTGGATTTTTTTCTAATAATTTGTATGTTTTTTGGTCTGCTAATAGATCTAATATTGATTTTTTGTAGTTGTTTTTGTCCATTATTACTATACCTCCTCCTTTGTCAGAGTTTTTTATAATAATTTCTTTATTGTCTTTTAAGGACTTTATTGCTTTTTTGAGGCGTATTGGAAGATTGGATTCAGGCTTGTTTTTTTGAATGCTTTCTGAAAGTTTCTGTAGTTCTTTTTCTATAGTCAATTGAAAATGGTCCATTGATTCAGTTCTGGACGCAATAGGATAGAATTTAGCATTGCTTGTAGTAAAATTGGTTGCCATGTTTGTATGTAATTCCGTTGTTTCCGTATTTAAGCTTTCCAGGCACATCATAGTTTGCAGTTCATGAAAGGAAAATTCTTTTCTATTTTCTCGTTCTGTTGAATAGGTATGTTCAAATTGTTGTGCTTCAATATTTGTGGAACTGTCTGCTGTTGTTGATTCCATACTGGATATATCTTTCGGAAGGAAGTGTTTCTTGACGGTGAGGTTTCTAATAAATTTGTTGACATCGATAATGGTGTGGAAAAGATCGAAGTTATTGCTGGGAGCAAAATTCAGACCTAGCGTTAAGACTTCAGTTTGTGCTTCCGACAATGGGATGGAAGATAGGTTAATAACATTCAGGTTTGATGCAGGGGTTTTCGTGAGCGGAGGCGACGGCTTGGGTCCTGGTCTATATTTTCGGTGTTTTCTGCCGCCCCTCCTACTGCGTTTTTTGAAAACCTATGAATATTTTCATGTCTGTAATTAGTTTGATGTTGATGTCTAGGGATTTCCTCTTCTGAAAATCCATCTGTAGAATCTTGTTCGGTTGAACTGAAACTAACTCTATTTTGTGAGTCATTTCTTCTTTTATATCGATTTTGATGTTTCAATATGGGTCTGATGTTTCTAGTATGTTCATTGCGGTTCCAATTGTAAACTATTCATAGGTTTTCAAAAAACGCAGTAGGAGGGGCGGCAGAAAACACCGAAAATATAGACCAGGACCCAAGCCGTCGCCTCCGCTCACGAAAACCCCTGCATCAAACCTGCATTATCGATGTCAACAAATTTATTAGAAACCTCACCGTCAAGAAACACTTCCTTCCGAAAGATATATCCAGTATGGAATCAACAACAGCAGACAGTTCCACAAATATTGAAGCACAACAATTTGAACATACCTATTCAACAGAACGAGAAAATAGAAAAGAATTTTCCTTTCATGAACTGCAAACTATGATGTGCCTGGAAAGCTTAAATACGGAAACAACGGAATTACATACAAACATGGCAACCAATTTTACTACAAGCAATGCTAAATTCTATCCTATTGCGTCCAGAACTGAATCAATGGACCATTTTCAATTGACTATAGAAAAAGAACTACAGAAACTTTCAGAAAGCATTCAAAAAAACAAGCCTGAATCCAATCTTCCAATACGCCTCAAAAAAGCAATAAAGTCCTTAAAAGACAATAAAGAAATTATTATAAAAAACTCTGACAAAGGAGGAGGTATAGTAATAATGGACAAAAACAACTACAAAAAATCAATATTAGATCTATTAGCAGACCAAAAAACATACAAATTATTAGAAAAAAATCCAACTGAAAAAATACAACTTAAAATGAGAAACCTACTCATAGAAGGTGTACACAACGGATTTCTTACACAAAAACAAATGGACTACATATACCTAGAACATCCCACCATACCAATAATACATGCTCTACCTAAAATCCACAAAAATATCCTCCCTCCTCCTATGAGACCGATTGTCTCTGGAATAGGATCAGTTCTCGAAAAATTATCAGAATGGCTAGATTGCATATTACAACCACTTGCACAACAAGCACCAGGTTTTTTAAAAGATACTAAAGATGTACTCTCAGCTTTCCAACAAAAAAAGTGGAATAAAAATCTAACATGGCTAACATGTGATGTAGTTTCTCTATATACTGCCATTCCTCACCAAGTCGCACATGATGCACTGAAATATCACTTAAATACACACAGTACTCATACTGAGGATTTTCAAAACTACATCCTAGAGATACTTATATTCCTCATGACAAATAACTACTTTCAATTCGACAACAAATTTTACTTACAACTATCTGGTGTGTCAATGGGGGCAAAATTTTCTCCATCCATCGCAAATTTAACAATGTCCTGGTGGGAAGAATCATATATATTTTCAAATAATCCATATGAAAAACAAATAGAATGGTACGGTAGATATATCGACGACCTTCTACTAATCTGGAAAAATGATGCAAACACAATTCCACTATTTATTGATTTCATAAACAACAATAACTACAACCTCCGTTTCACCCATCAACAAAATCAAAATAAAATTACCTTCCTGGATTTAGATCTGACAGGAAAGCCAGGCAGTATCATACAAATACAAACCCACCGCAAAACAACCAGTGGCAACACAATACTACATGCTGATAGTAACCATTTAAAACAAACGATTAAATCAATTCCAGTAGGAGAAATGATCCGTGCTAAAAGAAACTGCACCTCTCATATCCAATACATTGAGGAGAAAAAACAAATCAAGAGTAGGCTTCAGGATAGAGGATACCCAAAATGGTCTCTTGAACGGGCAGACAATATTACATCAAAAATTGATAGGAACAAATTACTCACTCAAACCAAAAAATACGTTGAAATAGAACCAAATAAACCTACTCTTGTGCTTCAACAAAGTAATCAATTTCATCAAATCAAAAAAATTGTCAACAACTATCTACCTATATTAATGGAAGACGATATTTTAAGGTCATTATTAAAAGATGGATGTAGAATAGTAGCCCGCAAAGCTCCATCAATAGGTAGTGTTTTATCACCATCAGCCTTCCAACCTACAGAACCAATGACCACATGGCTGGAAAACAAAGGATCATATAAGTGTGGTCAACACCCGTGCAAAATATGCTCATACACTCATGTCACAAAAATTTTCTCAAACTCCAATAATTCTGAAACTTTTTCTATACAAAGTTACATCAATTGTAACTCAGAACTAGTAGTATACATTATCGAATGCATAGAATGTAACTTAAAGTATATAGGCTGCACAAGCCGTAAACTAAAAATCCGTATTCTTGAACATTTAAGTTACATAAGAAACTCTAATATCCAAAATATATCAAATGCGGCAAGACACTTCATACTCCATCATAAAAGAACAACTAATTCATTCCGTTGTTATGCAATCGAAAAAATTCATAAATCCAAAAGAGGTGGAAACAGAAAAGAAAAAATGCTACAAAGAGAAGCATTTTGGATCTTTCGTTTAAAAACCAGAATACCAGAAGGTCTTAATCTAAAAAGAGAAATTATGCATTATTACTAACTACACTGGTCTATTAGAAATAAGAAACTAATGCAGACAGAAAATACTGTCCATTGAATAATAAGTTCATATCCACTACAATATATCATCATAATTGCCATGACAATACGCTATATCCACTTATACTTTCTTCACAAAAGAATGTTCTACAATGGAAAACTAAAAATACAAGCAGAATACATACTGTTCTCATTAAGCATAAATATATCACTACCTTATAATTTCCCATTTAATACGATTTTAACCAGCTATATGTTTCTTCCTGGACACATAAGCTTTTTAACAGCCAAACTATGTATCTTTATTATTTCATTTCACCACATTTTCGTTAAGTAAAATCTAGTTCTTCTTTTTTCACATCTCTTATCTAACCACCATTCACACACAAGTCTGACTCAATGCGTTATATACTCTAACAATGTGTGTTTAGATTATGGCTCTCTCATACATCTGCCAATCCTAGAATGTTAACACACTATATGGACATATATATGTCATAAATGGTTTTACAGACATATAAACTATCTAAAAGTTACTTACCATTCCCGGATCATTCAGCTCAAAAGCTCATGAACCGGTTAATGTTGGAAGGCGGATCTAAGACTGCGGTCCAACATGACATTCCTGAAACGCAATTAATTAATTAAGTATACACCTGTGGTCAAACACATTTAAACCCAACATACACAGTCAGACATTCTATCCTAGCCATGAATAAGGACGGAGACACCGTCTGAAACGCGTAGGCTACCTACCATTTCTTCTATCATTGCTAAACATTATATATGCTATCGAACCTCTAATTTTAAACAAGAACAATTAAAACTTGGAAAAAGATTCCTTTTATTTTTACGAATGCTGGATCCAACCCTCCTTCTCTTCTAAGCATACCTTCTTTCGTGAGCCACCACGAGGATCCGTGCATCAGGATTACCTATTACAAATAACCAGACTAACTTCTACAAGGTGAGCTGGAGAAATTCTCCCTATATTACTTGTTTCATTATATTTAACAATTGCTCCCATATGGTCTAGCGGTTAGGATTCCTGGTTTTCACCCAGGTGGCCCGGGTTTGACTCCCGGTATGGGAAAGAACCTTTTACTAGTCTTGCACTTTCAAAGGTTGAGCGTTATAGGATAAAAGTGCTCTTTGTGGCCATAAATTCTAACTTATCTTTGTTTACCCATTCCTCCTCTTTTCACCAGATCCTATTTGAGCTTGAAAACTCAAATAATTCCTATTGTTCCCTTCTCACTCCAAGTCAACAACCCCTTTATCCTGTCAGTTTGGCTCATTTTCCTTTTTTTAATGAAATAGTTTCGCCAATAAATAAGAAACCATCAGACTATTTCACCCAATCTGATTGGGACTTTGCTTTAATATTGTTTCTTTTTAGGCAAGATCCTATTTTGGATTTAAAACTCAAATCATTCCCATCTCTTCTACTCACTCAAAAATGACAAGGAAATCAACAACACTTTCCTCATATATTAAAAACGTTTCGGTAGAAAAACCCGATTTCCTGCATGAATGGAGGAATACAATAACTCACTGAACAGTGCCTTGTGTGAGGATCGAACTCACGACCTTCAGATTATGAGACTGACACGCTTCCTACTGCGCTAACGAGGCAACCACCAGATGTTTGTAGACAAGCTCAAAGTGGCAAAATGAAAAAATATATATATATTTTCTTTATTCACACTTTTTCTTAGTCCATGACTCATTATACTTAATAACTGCTCCCATATGGTCTAGCGGTTAGGATTCCTGGTTTTGGCCCGGGTTCGACTCCCGGTATGGGAAAGAACCTTTTACTAGTCTTGCACTTTCAAAGGTTGAGCGTTATAGGATAAAAGTGCTCTTTGTGGCCATAAATTCTAACTTATCTTTGTTTACCCATTCCTCCTCTTTTCACCAGATCCTATTTGAGCTTGAAAACTCAAATAATTCCTATTGTTCCCTTCTCACTCCAAGTCAACAACCCCTTTATCCTGTCAGTTTGGCTCATTTTCCTTTTTTTAATGAACTAGTTTCGCCAATAAATAAGAAACCATCAGACTATTTCACCCAATCTGATTGGGACTTTGCTTTAATATTGTTTCTTTTTAGGCAAGATCCTATTTTGGATTTAAAACTCAAATCATTCCCATCTCTTCTACTCACTCAAAAATGACAAGGAAATCAACAACACTTTCCTCATATATTAAAAACGTTTCGGTAGAAAAACCCGATTTCCTGCATGAATGGAGGAATACAATAACTCACTGAACAGTGCCTTGTGTGAGGATCGAACTCACGACCTTCAGATTATGAGACTGACACGCTTCCTACTGCGCTAACGAGGCAACCACCAAATGTTTATAGACAAGCTCAAAGTGGAAAAATGAAAAAATATATATATATTTTCTTTATTCCCACTTTTTCTTAGTCCATGACTCATTATACTTAATAACTGCTCCCATATGGTCTAGCGGTTAGGATTCCTGGTTTTCACCCAGGTGGCCCGGGTTCGACTCCCGGTATGGGAAAGAACCTTTTACTAGTCTTGCACTTTCAAAGGTTGAGCGTTATAGGATAAAAGTGCTCTTTGTGGCCATAAATTCTAACTTATCTTTGTTTACCCATTCCTCCTCTTTTCACCAGATCCTATTTGAGCTTGAAAACTCAAATAATTCCTATTGTTCCCTTCTCACTCCAAGTCAACAACCCCTTTATCCTGTCAGTTTGGCTCATTTTCCTTTTTTTAATGAACTAGTTTCGCCAATAAATAAGAAACCATCAGACTATTTCACCCAATCTGATTGGGACTTTGCTTTAATATTGTTTCTTTTTAGGCAAGATCCTATTTTGGATTTAAAACTCAAATCATTCCCATCTCTTCTACTCACTCAAAAATGACAAGGAAATCAACAACACTTTCCTCATATATTAAAAACGTTTCGGCAGAAAAACCCGATTTCATGCATGAATGGAGGAAGACATTAACTCACTGAACAGTGCATTGTGTGAGGATCGAACTCACAACCTTCAGATAATGAGACTGACACGCTTCCTACTGCGCTAACGAGGCAACCACCAGATGTTTGTAGACAAGCTCAAAGCGGCAAAATGAAAAAATATATATATATTTTCTTTATTCCCACTTTTTCTTAGTACATGACTCATTATATTTAACAATTGCTCCCATATGGTCTAGCGGTTAGGATTCCTGGTTTTCACCCAGGTGGCCCGGGTTTGACTCCCGGTATGGGAAAGAACCTTTTACTAGTCTTGCACTTTCAAAGGTTGAGCGTTATAGGATAAAAGTGCTCTTTGTGGCCATAAATTCTAACTTATCTTTGTTTACCCATTCCTCCTCTTTTCACCAGATCCTATTTGAGCTTGAAAACTCAAATAATTCCTATTGTTCCCTTCTCACTCCAAGTCAACAACCCCTTTATCCTGTCAGTTTGGCTCATTTTCCTTTTTTTAATGAACTAGTTTCGCCAATAAATAAGAAACCATCAGACTATTTCACCCAATCTGATTGGGACTTTGCTTTAATATTGTTTCTTTTTAGGCAAGATCCTATTTTGGATTTAAAACTCAAATCATTCCCATCTCTTCTACTCACTCAAAAATGACAAGGAAATCAACAACACTTTCCTCATATATTAAAAACGTTTCGGTAGAAAAACCCGATTTCCTGCATGAATGGAGGAATACAATAACTCACTGAACAGTGCCTTGTGTGAGGATCGAACTCACGACCTTCAGATTATGAGACTGACACGCTTCCTACTGCGCTAACGAGGCAACCACCAGATGTTTGTAGACAAGCTCAAAGCGGCAAAATGAAAAAATATATATATATTTTCTTTATTCCCACTTTTTCTTAGTACATGACTCATTATATTTAACAATTGCTCCCATATGGTCTAGCGGTTAGGATTCCTGGTTTTCACCCAGGTGGCCCGGGTTTGACTCCCGGTATGGGAAAGAACCTTTTACTAGTCTTGCACTTTCAAAGGTTGAGCGTTATAGGATAAAAGTGCTCTTTGTGGCCATAAATTCTAACTTATCTTTGTTTACCCATTCCTCCTCTTTTCACCAGATCCTATTTGAGCTTGAAAACTCAAATAATTCCTATTGTTCCCTTCTCACTCCAAGTCAACAACCCCTTTATCCTGTCAGTTTGGCTCATTTTCCTTTTTTTAATGAACTAGTTTCGCCAATAAATAAGAAACCATCAGACTATTTCACCCAATCTGATTGGGACTTTGCTTTAATATTGTTTCTTTTTAGGCAAGATCCTATTTTGGATTTAAAACTCAAATCATTCCCATCTCTTCTACTCACTCAAAAATGACAAGGAAATCAACAACACTTTCCTCATATATTAAAAACGTTTCGGTAGAAAAACCCGATTTCCTGCATGAATGGAGGAATACAATAACTCACTGAACAGTGCCTTGTGTGAGGATCGAACTCACGACCTTCAGATTATGAGACTGACACGCTTCCTACTGCGCTAACGAGGCAACCACCAGATGTTTGTAGACAAGCTCAAAGTGGCAAAATGAAAAAATATATATATATTTTCTTTATTCACACTTTTTCTTAGTCCATGACTCATTATACTTAATAACTGCTCCCATATGGTCTAGCGGTTAGGATTCCTGGTTTTGGCCCGGGTTCGACTCCCGGTATGGGAAAGAACCTTTTACTAGTCTTGCACTTTCAAAGGTTGAGCGTTATAGGATAAAAGTGCTCTTTGTGGCCATAAATTCTAACTTATCTTTGTTTACCCATTCCTCCTCTTTTCACCAGATCCTATTTGAGCTTGAAAACTCAAATAATTCCTATTGTTCCCTTCTCACTCCAAGTCAACAACCCCTTTATCCTGTCAGTTTGGCTCATTTTCCTTTTTTTAATGAACTAGTTTCGCCAATAAATAAGAAACCATCAGACTATTTCACCCAATCTGATTGGGACTTTGCTTTAATATTGTTTCTTTTTAGGCAAGATCCTATTTTGGATTTAAAACTCAAATCATTCCCATCTCTTCTACTCACTCAAAAATGACAAGGAAATCAACAACACTTTCCTCATATATTAAAAACGTTTCGGTAGAAAAACCCGATTTCCTGCATGAATGGAGGAATACAATAACTCAGTGAACAGTGCCTTGTGTGAGGATCGAACTCACGACCTTCAGATTATGAGACTGACACGCTTCCTACTGCGCTAACGAGGCAACCACCAAATGTTTATAGACAAGCTCAAAGTGGAAAAATGAAAAAATATATATATATTTTCTTTATTCCCACTTTTTCTTAGTCCATGACTCATTATACTTAATAACTGCTCCCATATGGTCTAGCGGTTAGGATTCCTGGTTTTCACCCAGGTGGCCCGGGTTCGACTCCCGGTATTGGAAAGAACCTTTTACTAGTCTTGCACTTTCAAAGGTTGAGCGTTATAGGATAAAAGTGCTCTTTGTGGCCATAAATTCTAACTTATCTTTGTTTACCCATTCCTCCTCTTTTCACCAGATCCTATTTGAGCTTGAAAACACAAATAATTCCTATTGTTCCCTTCTCACTCCAAGTCAACAACCCCTTTATCCTGTAAGTTTGGCTCATTTTCCTTTTTTTGATGAACTAGTTTCGCCAATAAATAAGAAACCATCAGACTATTTCACCCAATCTGATTGGGACTTTGCTTTAATATTGTTTCTTTTTAGGCAAGATTCTATTTTGGATTTAAAACTCAAATCATTCCCATCTCTTCTACTCACTCAAAAATGACAAGGAAATCAACAACACTTTCCTCATATATTAAAAACGTTTCGGCAGAAAAAGCCGATTTCATGCATGAATGGAGGAAGACAAAAACTCACTGAACAGTGCCTCGTGTGAGGATCGAACTCACAACCTTCAGATAATGAGACTGACACGCTTCCTACTGCGCTAACGAGGCAACCAAAAGATGTTTGTAGACAAGCTCAAAGCGGCAAAATGAAAAAATATATATATTTTTTTTCTTTATTCCCACTTTTTCTTAGTCCATGACTCATTATACTTAACAATTGCTCCCATATGGTCTAGCGGTTAGGATTCCTGGTTTTCACCCAGGTGGCCCGGGTTTGACTTCCGGTATGGCAAAGAATCTTTTACTAGTCTTGCACTTTCAAAGGTTGAGCGTTATAGGATAAAAGTGCTCTTTGTGGCCATAAATTCTAACTTATCTTTGTTTACCCATTCCTCCTCTTTTCACCAGATCCTATTTGAGCTTGAAAACTCAAATAATTCCTATTGTTCCCTTCTCACTCCAAGTCAACAACCCCTTTATCCTGTCAGTTTGGCTCATTTTCCTTTTTTTAATGAACTAGTTTCGCCAATAAATAAGAAACCATCAGACTATTTCACCCAATCTGATTGGGACTTTGCTTTAATATTGTTTCTTTTTAGGCAAGATCCTATTTTGGATTTAAAGCTCAAATCATTCCCATCTCTTCTACTCACTCAAAAATGACAAGGAAATCAACAACACTTTCCTCATATATAAAAAACGTTTTGGCAGAAAAACCTGATTTCCTGCATGAATGGAGGAATACAAAAACTCACTGAACAGTGCCTTGTGTGAGGATCGAACTCACGACCTTCAGATTATGAGACTGACACGCTTCCTACTGCGCTAACGAGGCAACCAAAAGATGTTTGTAGACAAGCTCAAAGCGGCAAAATGAAAAAATATATATATATTTTCTTTATTCCCACTTTTTCTTAGTCCATGACTCATTATACTTAACAATTGCTCCCATATGGTCTAGCGGTTAGGATTCCTGGTTTTCACCCATGTGGCCCGGGTTTGACTTCCGGTATGGCAAAGAATCTTTTACTAGTCTTGCACTTTCAAAGGTTGAGCGTTATAGGATAAAAGTGCTCTTTGTGGCCATAAATTCTAACTTATCTTTGTTTACCCATTCCTCCTCTTTTCACCAGATCCTATTTGAGCTTGAAAACTCAAATAATTCCTATTGTTCCCTTCTCACTCCAAGTCAACAACCCCTTTATCCTGTCAGTTTGGCTCATTTTCCTTTTTTTAATGAACTAGTTTTGCCAATAAATAAGAAACCATCAGACTATTTCACCCAATCTGATTGGGACTTTGCTTTAATATTGTTTCTTTTTAGGCAATATCCTATTTTGGATTTAAAGCTCAAATCATTCCCATCTCTTCTACTCACTCAAAAATGACAAGGAAATCAACAACACTTTCCTCATATATAAAAAACGTTTTGGCAGAAAAACCTGATTTCCTGCATGAATGGAGGAATACAAAAACTCACTGAACAGTGCCTTGTGTGAGGATCGAACTCACGACCTTCAGATTATGAGACTGACACGCTTCCTACTGCGCTAACGAGGCAACCAAAAGATGTTTGTAGACAAGCTCAAAGCGGCAAAATGAAAAAATATATATATATTTTCTTTATTCCCACTTTTTCTTAGTCCATGACTCATTATACTTAACAATTGCTCCCATATGGTCTAGCGGTTAGGATTCCTGGTTTTCACCCATGTGGCCCGGGTTTGACTTCCGGTATGGCAAAGAATCTTTTACTAGTCTTGCACTTTCAAAGGTTGAGCGTTATAGGATAAAAGTGCTCTTTGTGGCCATAAATTCTAACTTATCTTTGTTTACCCATTCCTCCTCTTTTCACCAGATCCTATTTGAGCTTGAAAACTCAAATAATTCCTATTGTTCCCTTCTCACTCCAAGTCAACAACCCCTTTATCCTGTCAGTTTGGCTCATTTTCCATTTTTTAATGAACTAGTTTCGCCAATAAATAAGAAACCATGAGACTATTTCACCCAATCTGATTGGGACTTTGCTTTAATATTGTTTCTTTTTAGGCAAGATCCTATTTTGGATTTAAAACTCAAATCATTCCCATCTCTTCTACTCACTCAAAAATGACAAGGAAATCAACAACACTTTCCTCATATATTAAAAACGTTTCGGCAGAAAAACCCGATTTCATGCATGAATGGAGGAAGACAAAAACTCACTGAACAGTGCCTCGTGTGAGGATCGAACTCACAACCTTCAGATAATGAGACTGACACGCTTCCTACTGCGCTAACGAGGCAACCACCAAATGTTTGTAGACAAGCTCAAAGTGGCAAAATGAAAAAATATATATATATTTTCTTTATTCCCACTTTTTCTTAGTCCATGACTCATTATACTTAATAACTGCTCCCATATGGTCTAGTGGTTAGGATTCCTGGTTTTCACCGAGGTGGCCCGGGTTCGACTCCCGGTATGGGAAAAAACCTTTTACTAGTCTTGCACTTTCAAAGGTTGAGCGTTATAGGATAAAAGTGCTCTTTGTGGCCATAAATTCTAACTTATCTTTGTTTACCCATTCCTCCTCTTTTCACCAGATCCTATTTGAGCTTGAAAACTCAAATAATTCCTATTGTTCCCTTCTCACTCCAAGTCAACAACCCCTTTATCCTGTCAGTTTGGCTCATTTTCCTTTTTTTAATGAACTAGTTTCGCCAATAAATAAGAAACCATCAGACTATTTCACCCAATCTGATTGGGACTTTGCTTTAATATTGTTTCTTTTTAGGCAAGATCCTATTTTGGATTTAAAACTCAAATCATTCCCATCTCTTCTACTCACTCAAAAATGACAAGGAAATCAACAACACTTTCCTTATATATTAAAAACGTTTCGGCAGAAAAACCCGATTTCCTGCATGAATGGAGGAATACAAAAACTCACTGAACAGTGCCTTGTGTGAGGATCGAACTCACGACCTTCAGATTATGAGACTGACACGCTTCCTACTGCGCTAACGAGGCAACCAAAAGATGTTTGTAGACAAGCTCAAAGCGGCAAAATGAAAAAATATATATATACTTTCTTTATTCCCACTTTTTCTTAGTCCATGACTCATTATACTTAATAACTGCTCCCATATGGTCTAGCGGTTAGGATTCCTGGTTTTCACCCAGGTGGCCCGGGTTTGACTTCCGGTATGGCAAAGAATCTTTTACTAGTCTTGCACTTTCAAAGGTTGAGCGTTATAGGATAAAAGTGCTCTTTGTGGCCATAAATTCTAACTTATCTTTGTTTACCCATTCCTCCTCTTTTCACCAGATCCTATTAAAGCTTGAAAACTCAAATAATTCCTATTGTTCCCTTCTCACTCCAAGTCAACAACCCCTTTATCCTGTCAGTTTGGCTCATTTTCCATTTTTTAATGAACTAGTTTCGCCAATAAATAAGAAACCATCAGACTATTTCACCCAATCTGATTGGGACTTTGCTTTAATATTGTTTCTTTTTAGGCAAGATCCTATTTTGGATTTAAAACTCAAATCATTCCCATCTCTTCTACTCACTCAAAAATGACAAGGAAATCAACAACACTTTCCTCATATATTAAAAACGTTTCGGCAGAAAAACCCGATTTCATGCATGAATGGAGGAAGACAAAAACTCACTGAACAGTGCCTCGTGTGAGGATCGAACTCACAACCTTCAGATAATGAGACTGACACGCTTCCTACTGCGCTAACGAGGCAACCACCAAATGTTTGTAGACAAGCTCAAAGTGGAAAAATGAAAAAATATATATATATTTTCTTTATTCCCACTTTTTCTTAGTCCATGACTCATTATACTTAATAACTGCTCCCATATGGTCTAGCGGTTAGGATTCCTGGTTTTCACCCAGGTGGCCCGGGTTTGACTTCCGGTATGGCAAAGAATCTTTTACTAGTCTTGCACTTTCAAAGGTTGAGCGTTATAGGATAAAAGTGCTCTTTGTGGCCATAAATTCTAACTTATCTTTGTTTACCCATTCCTCCTCTTTTCACCAGATCCTATTTGAGCTTGAAAACTCAAATAATTCCTATTGTTGCCTTCTCACTCCAAGTCAACAACCCCTTTATCCTGTCAGTTTGGCTCATTTTCCTTTTTTTAATGAACTAGTTTCGCCAATAAATAAGAAACCATCAGACTATTTCACCCAATCTGATTGGGACTTTGCTTTAATATTGTTTCTTTTTAGGCAAGATCCTATTTTGGATTTAAAACTCAAATCATTCCCATCTCTTCTACTCACTCAAAAATGACAAGGAAATCAACAACACTTTCCTCATATATTAAAAACGTTTCGGCAGAAAAACCCGATTTCATGCATGAATGGAGGAAGACAAAAACTCACTGAACAGTGCCTCGTGTGAGGATCGAACTCACAACCTTCAGATAATGAGACTGACACGCATCCTACTGCGCTAACGAGGCAACCACCAAATGTTTGTAGACAAGCTCAAAGTGGAAAAATGAAAAAATATATATATATTTTCTTTATTCCCTCTTTTTCTTAGTCCATGACTCATTATACTTAATAACTGCTCCCATATGGTCTAGCGGTTAGGATTCCTGGTTTTCACCCAGGTGGCCCGGGTTTGACTTCCGGTATGGCAAAGAATCTTTTACTAGTCTTGCACTTTCAAAGGTTGAGCGTTATAGGATAAAAGTGCTCTTTGTGGCCATAAATTCTAACTTATCTTTGTTTACCCATTCCTCCTCTTTTCACCAGATCCTATTTGAGCTTGAAAACTCAAATAATTCCTATTGTTGCCTTCTCACTCCAAGTCAACAACCCCTTTATCCTGTCAGTTTGGCTCATTTTCCTTTTTTTAATGAACTAGTTTCGCCAATAAATAAGAAACCATCAGACTATTTCACCCAATCTGATTGGGACTTTGCTTTAATATTGTTTCTTTTTAGGCAAGATCCTATTTTGGATTTAAATCTCAAATCATTCCCATCTCTTCTACTCACTCAAAAATGACAAGGAAATCAACAACACTTTCCTCATATATTAAAAACGTTTCGGCAGAAAAACCCGATTTCCTGCATGAATGGAGGAATACAAAAACTCACTGAACAGTGCCTTGTGTGAGGATCGAACTAAGGACCTTCAGATTATGAGACTGACACGCTTCCTACTGCGCTAACGAGGCAACCACCAGATGTTTTTAGACAAGCTCAAAGCGGCAAAATGAAAAAATATATATATATTTTCTTTATTCCCACTTTTTCTTAGTCCATGACTCATTATACTTAATAACTGCTCCCATATGGTCTAGCGGTTAGGATTCCTGGTTTTCACCCAGGTGGCCCGGGTTTGACTTCCGGTATGGCAAAGAATCTTTTACTAGTCTTGCACTTTCAAAGGTTGAGCGTTATAGGATAAAAGTGCTCTTTGTGGCCATAAATTCTAACTTATCTTTGTTCACCCATTCCTCCTCTTTTCACCAGATCCTATTTGAGCTTGAAAACTCAAATAATTCCTATTGTTGCCTTCTCACTCCAAGTCAACAACCCCTTTATCCTGTCAGTTTGGCTCATTTTCCTTTTTTTAATGAACTAGTTTCGCCAATAAATAAGAAACCATCAGACTATTTCACCCAATCTGATTGGGACTTTGCTTTAATATTGTTTCTTTTTAGGCAAGATCCTATTTTGGATTTAAAACTCAAATCATTCCCATCTCTTCTACTCACTCAAAAATGACAAGGAAATCAACAACACTTTCCTCATATATTAAAAACGTTTCGGCAGAAAAACCCGATTTCCTGCATGAATGGAGGAATACAAAAACTCACTGAACAGTGCCTTGTGTGAGGATCGAACTCACGACCTTCAGATTATGAGACTGACACGCTTCCTACTGCGCTAACGAGGCAACCAAAAGATGTTTGTAGACAAGCTCAAAGCGGCAAAATGAAAAAATATATATATATTTTCTTTATTCCCACTTTTTCTTAGTCCATGACTCATTAACCCCTTAGTGACCAGCCCATTTTAGGCCTTAATGACCAAGCTATTTTATTCGTTTTTCTATAGTCGCATTCAAAGAGCTATAACGTTTTTATTTTTTCGTCTACATAGCTGTATGAGGACTTGTTTTTTGCGGGATTAGTTGTGCTTCTTAATGGCACCATTTTTGGGTACATATAATTTTTATATTTACTTTTATTAACCTTTTTGGGGGGGATTATAAAAAAAAACTGAAATTCCGCCATTGTTCTATGCGTTTTTAAATTGACGCCGTTCACTGTGCGACGTAATTAACATGTGACCTTTATTCTATGGGTCGGTACGATTACGGCGATACCACATATGTGGAGGTTTTTTTATGTTTTACGACTTTTGCACAATAAAAACCCTTTTGAACTAAAATTATTTGTTTTTGCATCGTCGCTTTCCAAGAGCCGTAATTTTTTTATTTTTCCATCAATGTAGTGATTTTTTGGGCTTGTTTTCTGCGGGACAAGACGTAGTTTTGAATGGTACTGTTTTGGGGTACATGGGACTTATTGATTCATTTTTATTATGACTTTTTTGGGGGGCAATGGAAAAAAATTGCAATTTCGCCATAGTTTTTGGCGTTTTTTTTTTACGGTGTTCACTTTGCGGTTTAAATTACATATTAACTTTATTAATGGAGTCATTACGGTCGCGGCGATACCACATATGTGTACTTTTTTTTATTTTTTACACTTTTACTAAATAAAACCACTTTTTATGGAAAAAAATTGTTTTATTTATTTTTTTACTGTACTTTTTATTAATAATCTTTATTTCACTTTGATGACTGATTCTATTAGTCCCACTAGGGGACTTTACTGTGCGATCATCCGATCGCTGCTATAATGCTCTGGTATACTTCGTATACCAGAGCATTATTGCCTGTCAGTGTAAATCTGACAGGCAATCTGTTAGGACGTGCCTCCGGCGCGTCCTAACAGGCATATGTCCAGGGCAGACCTGGGGGCTTTTATCAGTCCCCCGGCTGCCATGACACCCCATCGGAGACCCGCGATTTCATTCGCGGGCCGCCGATGGGTGACAGAGGGAGCGCACTCCCTCTGTAAACAAAGTTAAATGCCGCGGTCGCTATTGACGGCGGCATTTAACGGGTTAAACGGCCGCGATCGAAGTAAACTTCGATCGCGGGCGTTGGAGCAGGAGCTCAGCTGTCATCAGACAGCAGAGCCCCGGCTCCTGCCTGCACGGGAGACCCGTGCAGGACTTAGACTAGGCTGACGTGAAAAGGCGTCAGCCTAGCCTAAAGCCCAGTAGTGAATCACGTTAAAACACGTATTAGTGGTCACTAAGGGGTTATACTTAACAATTGCTCCCATATGGTCTAGCGGTTAGGATTCCTGGTTTTCACCCATGTGGCCCGGGTTTGACTTCCGGTATGGCAAAGAATCTTTTACTAGTCTTGCACTTTCAAAGGTTGAGCGTTATAGGATAAAAGTGCTCTTTGTGGCCATAAATTCTAACTTATCTTTGTTTACCGATTCCTCCTCTTTTCACCAGATCCTATTTGAGCTTGAAAACTCAAATAATTCCTATTGTTGCCTTCTCACTCCAAGTCAACAACCCCTTTATCCTGTCAGTTTGGCTCATTTTCCTTTTTTTAATGAACTAGTTTCGCCAATAAATAAGAAACCATCAGACTATTTCACCCAATCTGATTGGGACTTTGCTTTAATATTGTTTCTTTTTAGGCAAGATCCTATTTTGGATTTAAAACTCAAATCATTCCCATCTCTTCTACTCACTCAAAAATGACAAGGAAATCAACAACACTTTCCTCATATATTAAAAACGTTTCGGCAGAAAAACCCGATTTCCTGCATGAATGGAGGAATACAAAAACTCACTGAACAGTGCCTTGTGTGAGGATCGAACTCACGACCTTCAGATTATGAGACTGACACGCTTCCTACTGCGCTAACGAGGCAACCAAAAGATGTTTGTAGACAAGCTCAAAGCGGCAAAATGAAAAAATATATATATATTTTCTTTATTCCCACTTTTTCTTAGTCCATGACTCATTATACTTAACAATTGCTCCCATATGGTCTAGCGGTTAGGATTCCTGGTTTTCACCCAGGTGGCCCGGGTTTGACTTCCGGTATGGCAAAGAATCTTTTACTAGTCTTGCACTTTCAAAGGTTGAGCGTTATAGGATAAAAGTGCTCTTTGTGGCCATAAATTCTAACTTATCTTTGTTTACCCATTCCTCCTCTTTTCACCAGATCCTATTTGAGCTTGAAAACTCAAATAATTCCTATTGTTCCCTACTCACTCCAAGTCAACAACCCCTTTATCCTGTCAGTTTGGCTCATTTTCCTTTTTTTAATGAACTAGTTTCGCCAATAAATAAGAAACCATCAGACTATTTCACCCAATCTGATTGGGACTTTGCTTTAATATTGTTTCTTTTTAGGCAAGATCCTATTTTGGATTTAACCCCTTCCCGCTCCTTGACGTACTATTACGTCATGGCAGCTGTATCGTTCGCGCTCCATGCCGTAATAGTACGTCTCGGGAGTAACGGCCGTTTCGGCCGTCCTCCCGACACATACAGGAGCTGTGACGCTGCTGTCTTGTTCAGCAGCTGTCACAGCTCCTACAGCGGGGACCGATCGCTGTGTCCCCGCTGATTAACCCCTTAAAAGCCGCGTTCTATAGAGATCGCGGCTTTTTAGGGGTTAAGCTGCCATCGCCGGCCTGCTACGCGATAGCGGCCGGCGATGGTGACTATGGCAACCGGACTCCAAACAATGGCGTCCGGCTATGCCATAGACGGAAGCCTAGTGGGTCCTGACAACGTCAGGACCCACTATGCTTGCTGTCAGTGAGTAGCTGACAGTTCTAATACACTGCACTACGCATGTAGTGCAGTGTATTAGAATAGCGATCAGGGCCTCCTGCCCTCAAGTCCCCTAGTGGGACAAAGTAATAAAGTAAAAAAAAAGTTAAAAAAAGATGTGTAAAAATAAGAAAATAAAAGTTTTAAAAGTAATAAAAGTAAAAGTCCCACTTTTTCCCTTATCAGTCCTTTATTATTAATAAAAATATATAAACAAACAAATAAACTATACATAATTGGTATCGCCGCGTCCGTAACGGCCTGAACTACAAAATTATTTTGTTATTTATCCCGCACGGTGAACGCCGTAAAAAAAAATATTAATAAACCGTACCACAATCACAATTGTTTGGTCACTTCACCTCCCAAAAAATGGAATAAAAAGAGATCAAAAAGTCGCATGTACCTAAAAATGGTACTGATGGAAAATACAGTTCGTTACGCAAAAAATAAGTCCTCGGACGGCTTTATTGATTGAAAAATAAAAACGTTCTGGCTCTTAGAATAAGGTAACATAAAAAGTGAATGATTGTTTACAAAACGTATTTTATTGTGCAAACGCCATAAGACATAAAAAAAAACTATAAACATCTGGTATCGCCGTGATCGTATCGCCCCGCAGAATAAAGTTAATATATCATTTATAGCGCACGGTGAACGCTGTAAAAAAAAAAGTATACAAAAACAATAGTAGAATTGCTGTTTATTAGTCACCACGCCACCTAAAAATGGAATAAAAACTGATCAAAAAGCCGCATGCACCCCATGAAAACTACAATGGATTCCTCAAGGGGTCTAGTTTCCAAATTGGGGTCACTTTTGGGGGGTTTCCAATGTTTTGGCACCACAAGACCTCTTCAAACCGGACATGGTGCCTAATAAAAAAGAGGGCTCAAAATCCGCTAGGTGCTCCTTTGCTTCGGAGGCCGGTGCTTCAGTCCATTACCGCCCGAGGGCAACATGTGGGATATTTCTCTAAACTGCAGAATCTGGGCAATAAGTATTAATTTGTGTTTCTCTGATAAATCCTTTTGTGTTATAAAAAAAATGGTATAAAAAGAGTAAATTTCACCTCTACTTTGCTCTAAATTTCTGTGAAACACCTAAAGGGTTCATAAACTTTCTAAATGCTGTTGTGAATACTTTGAGGGGTCTAGTTTCTAAAATGGGGTGTTTGATAGGGGTTTCTAATATATGGGCCCCTCAAAGCAACTTCAGAAATGAACTGGAACCTAAAAAAATAAATAAATGAGGCAATACTTCGCTTCTTACATTATACTGATAATGAGCCGTGCCCACTCCGAGATGACCCCAGTTTTGACCGTTTGTATAAACGGAGACCCCTATTAGACCGTTCCAGTGCCCGGTTTTCCCAAGCATACACCCCCGAGAAGTGTTTTTCTATTGATGAGTCCCTGGTACATTTTAAAGGGAGGGTTCAATTCCGCCAGTACCTGCCAGGTAAGAGGGCAAGGTATGGCGTGAAGATGTATAAGCTGTGCGAGAGTGCATCAGGGTATACCTACAGGTTTAGGATATATGAAGGAAAGGCCACCCCCAAACCAGACTGCATCCTGGACTACAATAGGTACATGGGAGGGATGGACTTTTCAAATCAAGTCCTGAAGCCCTACAGCGCCATGCGGTGTGGTATAAGAAGCTGGCCGGGCACATCATACAGATGGCTTTGTACAATGCGTATGTGCTACGTCGATGTGCAGGCCAGAGGGGAACTTTCCTGGAATTTCAAGATCTAATCTTTAGGGACCAGGAAGGGGGGGCACCCAGTACTTCTGGAAGCGAGGCCACACGCATCGTACCAGGGCAACACTTTCCAGGAGAAGGTCCCCAAACCGGTGGAAAGGGAAAGAGTCAAAAGAGGTGCAGAGTCTGCTATAAGAGGGGGATAAGGAAGAACACAATATACCAATGTGACACGTGTCCCGAAAAACCAGGGCTCTGTATAAAAGATTGTTTTAAAATGTATCATACATCCCTTGATTTTTAATTTACCCTGATGCACTCCGCACAGCTTACCCCCCTCATCTTTCCCTTCTGAGCCCTGCCGTATGCCCAGGCAGCTGATAACAGCCACATGTAGGGTATTGTCGTACCCAGGAGAACCCACATTACAATTTAAGGGGTGTATATCTCCGGTGGCGCATGCTGGGCACACTATATTGGACACTGAAATTGCATATACATATATAAAATTGCAAATCTCACACTGCACCATCTGCTGCGCATTATCTTTTACACAGTACCTGTGGGGTCAAAATGCTCACTACACCTCTAGATGAATGTCTTAAGGGGTGTAGTTTTTAAAATGGGGTCACTTCTCGGGGGTTTCAACTGTACTGGTACCTCAGGGGCTTCTGCACACATGACTTAGCACCAGAAAAGCTCCAGTAGGCCAAATGGTGGTCCTTTCCTTCTGAGCCCTCCCATGGGCCCAAAGGGCAGTTTATCACCACAAATGGGGTATTGCCGCACTAAGGACAAATTGGGCAACAAAATGGGGTATGTTGTTCCTTGTGAAAATAAGAAATTTTGATCAAAAATGACATCTTATTGGAAAAAATATCATTTTTTTCATTTCACAGCCCAATTCAAATAGGTGCTGTGAAAAAACTGTGCGGTCAAAATGATAACAAAAACCATAAATGAATTCCTTGAGGGGTGTAGTTTCCAAAATGGGGTCACTTCTGGTGGGTTTCCATTGCTTTGATACCTCTGGGGCTCTGCAAATGCAACATGGCACCCGAAAACCAATCCAGCAAAATCTGGACTCCAACAAACACATAGCGCTCCTTTCCGTCTGAGCCCTCCCATGGGCCCAAACGGCAGTTTATCACCACAAATGGGGTATTGCCGCACTAAGGACAAATTGGGCAACAAAATGGGGTATGTTGTTCCCTGTGAAAATAAGAAATTTTGATCAAAAATGACATCTTATTGGAAAAAATATAATTTTTTTCATTTCACAGCCCAATTCAAATAGGTGCTGTGAAAAACCTGTGCGGTCAAAATGATAACAAAAACCATAAATGAATTCCTTGAGGGGTGTAGTTTCCAAAATGGGGTCACTTCTGGTGGGTTTCCATTGCTTTGATACCTCTGGGGCTCTGCAAATGCGACATGGCACCCGAAAACCAATCCAGCAAAATCTGGACTCCAACAAACACATAGCGCTCCTTTCCTTCTGAGCCCTCCCATGGGCCCAAACGGCAGTTTATCACCACAAATGGGGTATTGCCGCACTAAGGACAAATTGGGCAACAAAATGGGGTATGTTGTTCCCTGTGAAAATAAGAAAATTTGATCAAAAATGACATTTTATTGGAAAAAATATCATTTTTTTCATTTCACAGCCCAATTCAAATAGGTGCTGTGAAAAAACTGTGCGGTCAAAATGATAACAAAAACCATAAATGAATTCCTTGAGGGGTGTAATTTCCAAAATGGGGTCATTTCTGGTGGGTTTCCATTGTTTTGATACCTCAACGCCTCTTCAAACCTGGCATGCTGCCTAAAATATATTCTAATAAAAAAGAGGCCTCAAAATGCACTAGGTGCTTCTTTGCTTCTAGGGCTTGTGTTTTAGTCCACGAGCGCAGTAGGGCCACATGTGGGACATTTCTAAAAACTGCAGAATCTGGACAATACATATTTAGTAGTGTTTCTCTGGTAAAACCTTCTCTGTTACTAAAAAAAAATTGAATAAAATTGAAATTCAGCAGAAAAAATGAAATTTGCAAATTTCATTTCCACTTTGCTTTAATTCCTGTGAAATGCCTGAAGGGTTAAAAAACTTTCTATATGCTGTTTTGAATACTTTGAGGGGTCTAGTTTTTAAAATGGGGTGTTTTATGGGGGTTTCTAATACATAGGCCCCTCAAATCCACTTCAGAACTGAACTGGCACCTTCAAAAAAAGGCTTTTGAAATTTTCTTAAGAATATGAGAAATTGCTGTTTATGTTCTAAACCTTGTAACGTCCAAGAAAAATAAAATAATGTTCAAAAAACGATGCCAATCTAAAGTAGACATATGGGAAATGTGAACTAGTAACTATTTTGGGTGGTATAACCGTCTGTTTTTCAAGCAGATGCATTTAAATTCTGAAAAATGCTATTTTTTGTAAATTTTCTCTAAATTTTGCAATTTTTCACAAATAAAGACTGAATATATCGACCAAATTTTACCACGAACATGAAGCCCAAAGTGTCACGAGAAAACAATCTCAGAATCGCTTGGATAGGTTTAAGCATTCCGACGTTATTACCACATAAAGTGAAATATGTCAGATTTGAAAAATGGGCTCTGAGCCTTAAGGCCCAAACTAGGCTGCGTCCTTAAGGGGTTAAAGCTCAAATCATTCCCATCTCTTCTACTCACTCAAAAATGACAAGGAAATCAACAACACTTTCCTCATTTATAAAAAACGTTTTGGCAGAAAAACCTGATTTCCTGCATGAATGGAGGAATACAAAAACTCACTGAACAGTGCCTTGTGTGAGGATCGAACTCACGACCTTCAAATTATGAGACTGACACGCTTCCTACTGCGCTAACGAGGCAACCAAAAGATGTTTGTAGACAAGCTCAAAGCGGCAAAATGAAAAAATATATATATATTTTCTTTATTCCCACTTTTTCTTAGTCCATGACTCATTATACTTAACAATTGCTCCCATATGGTCTAGCGGTTAGGATTCCTGGTTTTCACCCATGTGGCCCGGGTTTGACTTCCGGTATGGCAAATAATCTTTTACTAGTCTTGCACTTTCAAAGGTTGAGCGTTATAGGATAAAAGTGCTCTTTGTGGCCATAAATTCTAACTTATCTTTGTTTACCCATTCCTCCTCTTTTCACCAGATCCTATTTGAGCTTGAAAACTCAAATAATTCCTATTGTTCCCTTCTCACTCCAAGTCAACAACCCCTTTATCCTGTCAGTTTGGCTCATTTTCCTTTTTTTAATGAACTAGTTTCGCCAATAAATAAGAAACCATCAGACTAATTCACCCAATCTGATTGGGACTTTGCTTTAATATTGTTTCTTTTTAGGCAAGATCCTATTTTGGATTTAAAACTCAAATCAATCCCATCTCTTCTACTCACTCAAAAATGACAAGGAAATCAACAACACTTTCCTCATATATTAAAAACGTTTCGGCAGAAAAACCCGATTTCCTGCATGAATGGAGGAACACAAAAACTCACTGAACAGTGCCTTGTGTGAGGATCGAACTCACGACCTTCAGATTATGAGACTGACACGCTTCCTACTGCGCTAACGAGGCAACCAAAAGATGTTTGTAGACAAGCTCAAAGCGGCAAAATGAAAAAATATATATATATTTTCTTTATTCCCACTTTTTCTGAGTCCATGACTCATTATACTTAACAATTGCTCCCATATGGTCTAGCGGTTAGGATTCCTGGTTTTCACCCATGTGGCCCGGGTTTGACTTCCGGTATGGCAAAGAATCTTTTACTAGTCTTGCACTTTCAAAGGTTGAGCGTTATAGGATAAAAGTGCTCTTTGTGGCCATAAATTCTAACTTATCTTTGTTTACCGATTCCTCCTCTTTTCACCAGATCCTATTTGAGCTTGAAAACTCAAATAATTCCTATTGTTGCCTTCTCACTCCAAGTCAACAACCCCTTTATCCTGTCAGTTTGGCTCATTTTCCTTTTTTTAATGAACTAGTTTCGCCAATAAATAAGAAACCATCAGACTATTTCACCCAATCTGATTGGGACTTTGCTTTAATATTGTTTCTTTTTAGGCAAGATCCTATTTTGGATTTAAAACTCAAATCATTCCCATCTCTTCTACTCACTCAAAAATGACAAGGAAATCAACAACACTTTCCTCATATATTAAAAACGTTTCGGCAGAAAAACCCGATTTCCTGCATGAATGGAGGAATACAAAAACTCACTGAACAGTGCCTTGTGTGAGGATCGAACTCACGACCTTCAGATTATGAGACTGACACGCTTCCTACTGCGCTAACGAGGCAACCAAAAGATGTTTGTAGACAAGCTCAAAGCGGCAAAATGAAAAAATATATATATATTTTCTTTATTCCCACTTTTTCTTAGTCCATGACTCATTATACTTAACAATTGCTCCCATATGGTCTAGCGGTTAGGATTCCTGGTTTTCACCCAGGTGGCCCGGGTTTGACTTCCGGTATGGCAAAGAATCTTTTACTAGTCTTGCACTTTCAAAGGTTGAGCGTTATAGGATAAAAGTGCTCTTTGTGGCCATAAATTCTAACTTATCTTTGTTTACCCATTCCTCCTCTTTTCACCAGATCCTATTTGAGCTTGAAAACTCAAATAATTCCTATTGTTCCCTTCTCACTCCAAGTCAACAACCCCTTTATCCTGTCAGTTTGGCTCATTTTCCTTTTTTTAATGAACTAGTTTCGCCAATAAATAAGAAACCATCAGACTATTTCACCCAATCTGATTTGGACTTTGCTTTAATATTGTTTCTTTTTAGGCAAGATCCTATTTTGGATTTAAAACTCAAATCATTCCCATCTCTTCTATTCACTCAAAAATGACAAGGAAATCAACAACACTTTCCTCATATATTAAAAACGTTTCGGCAGAAAAACCCGATTTCATGCATGAATGGAGGAATACAAAAACTCACTGAACAGTGCCTCGTGTGAGGATCGAACTCACAACCTTCAGATAATGAGACTGACACGCTTCCTACTGCGCTAACGAGGCAACCACCAAATGTTTGTAGACAAGCTCAAAGTGGCAAAATGAAAAAATATATATATATTTTCTTTATTCCCACTTTTTCTTAGTCCATGACTCATTATACTTAATAATTGCTCCCATATGGTCTAGCGGTTAGGATTCCTGGTTTTCACCCAGGTGCCCTGGGTTCGACTCCTGGTATGGGAAAGAACCTTTTACTAGTCTTGCACTTTCAAAGGTTGAGCGTTATAGGATAAAAGTGCTCTTTGTGGCCATAAATTCTAACTTATCTTTGTTTACCCATTCCTCCTCTTTTCACCAGATCCTATTTGAGCTTGAAAACTCAAATAATTCCTATTGTTCCCTTCTCACTCCAAGTCAACAACCCCTTTATCCTGTCAGTTTGGCTCATTTTCCTTTTTTTAATGAACTAGTTTCGCCAATAAATAAGAAACCATCAGACTAGTTCACCCAATCTGATTGGGACTTTGCTTTAATATTGTTTCTTTTTAGGCAAGATCCTATTTTGGATTTAAAACTCAAATCATTCCCATCTCTTCTACTCACTCAAAAATGACAAGGAAATCAACAACACTTTCCTCATATATTAAAAACGTTTCGGCAGAAAAACCCGATTTCCTGCATGAATGGAGGAAGACAAAAACTCACTGAACAGTGCCTCGTGTGAGGATCAAACTCACAACCTTCAGATTATGAGACTGACACGCTTCCTCCTGCGCTAACGAGGCAACCACCAGATGTTTGTAGACAAGCTCAAAGCGGCAAAATGAAAAAATATATATATATTTTCTTTATTCCCACTTTTTCTTAGTCCATGACTCATTATACTTAACAATTGCTCCCATATGGTCTAGCGGTTAGGATTCCTGGTTTTCACCCAGGTGGCCTGGGTTTGACTTCCGGTATGGCAAAGAATCTTTTACTAGTCTTGCACTTTCAAAGGTTGAGCGTTATAGGATAAAAGTGCTCTTTGTGGCCATAAATTCTAACTTATCTTTGTTTACCCATTCCTCCTCTTTTCACCAGATCCCTTCTCACTCCAAGTCAACAACCCCTTTATCCTGTCAGTTTGGCTCATTTTCCTTTTTTTAATGAACTAGTTTCGCCAATAAATAAGAAACCATCAGACTATTTCACCCAATCTGATTGGGACTTTGCTTTAATATTGTTTCTTTTTAGGCAAGATCCTATTTTGGATTTAAAACTCAAATCATTCCCATCTCTTCTACTCACTCAAAAATGACAAGGAAATCAACAACACTTTCCTCATATATTAAAAACGTTTCGGCAGAAAAACCCGATTTCCTGCATGAATGGAGGAATACAAAAACTCACTGAACAGTGCCTTGTGTGAGGATCGAACTCACGACCTTCAGATTATGAGACTGACACGCTTCCTACTGCGCTAACGAGGCAACCACCAGATGTTTGTAGACAAGCTCAAAGCGGCAAAATGAAAAAATATATATATATTTTCTTTATTCCCACTTTTTCTTAGTCCATGACTCATTATACTTAACAATTGCTCCCATATGGTCTAGCGGTTAGGATTCCTGGTTTTCACCCAGGTGGCCCGGGTTTGACTTCCGGTATGGCAAAGAATCTTTTACTAGTCTTGCACTTTCAAAGGTTGAGCGTTATAGGATAAAAGTGCTCTTTGTGGCCATAAATTCTAACTTATCTTTGTTTACCCATTCCTCCTCTTTTCACCAGATCCTATTTGAGCTTGAAAACTCAAATAATTCCTATTGTTCCCTTCTCACTCCAAGTCAACAACCCCTTTATCCTGTCAGTTTGGCTCATTTTCCTTTTTTTAATGAACTAGTTTCGCCAATAAATAAGAAACCATCAGACTATTTCACCCAATCTGATTGGGACTTTGCTTTAATATTGTTTCTTTTTAGGCAAGATCCTATTTTGGATTTAAAACTCAAATCATTCCCATCTCTTCTACTCACTCAAAAATGACAAGGAAATCAACAACACTTTCCTCATATATTAAAAACGTTTCGGCAGAAAAAGCCGATTTCATGCATGAATGGAGGAAGACAAAAACTCACTGAACAGTGCCTCGTGTGAGGATCGAACTCACAACCTTCAGATAATGAGACTGACACGCTTCCTACTGCGCTAACGAGGCAACCAAAAGATGTTTGTAGACAAGCTCAAAGCGGCAAAATGAAAAAATATATATATATTTTCTTTATTCCCACTTTTTCTTAGTCCATGACTCATTATACTTAACAATTGCTCCCATATGGTCTAGCGGTTAGGATTCCTGGTTTTCACCCAGGTGGCCCGGGTTTGACTTCCGGTATGGCAAAGAATCTTTTACTAGTCTTGCACTTTCAAAGGTTGAGCGTTATAGGATAAAAGTGCTCTTTGTGGCCATAAATTCTAACTTATCTTTGTTTACCCATTCCTCCTCTTTTCACCAGATCCTATTTGAGCTTGAAAACTCAAATAATTCCTATTGTTCCCTTCTCACTCCAAGTCAACAACCCCTTTATCCTGTCAGTTTGGCTCATTTTCCTTTTTTTAATGAACTAGTTTCGCCAATAAATAAGAAACCATCAGACTATTTCACCCAATCTGATTTGGACTTTGCTTTAATATTGTTTCTTTTTAGGCAAGATCCTATTTTGGATTTAAAACTCAAATCATTCCCATCTCTTCTACTCACTCAAAAATGACAAGGAAATCAACAACACTTTCCTCATATATTAAAAACGTTTCGGCAGAAAAACCCGATTTCATGCATGAATGGAGGAATACAAAAACTCACTGAACAGTGCCTCGTGTGAGGATCGAACTCACAACCTTCAGATAATGAGACTGACACGCTTCCTACTGCGCTAACGAGGCAACCACCAAATGTTTGTAGACAAGCTCAAAGTGGCAAAATGAAAAAATATATATATATTTTCTTTATTCCCACTTTTTCTTAGTCCATGACTCATTATACTTAATAACTGCTCCCATATGGTCTAGCGGTTAGGATTCCTGGTTTTCACCCAGGTGCCCTGGGTTCGACTCCTGGTATGGGAAAGAACCTTTTACTAGTCTTGCACTTTCAAAGGTTGAGCGTTATAGGATAAAAGTGCTCTTTGTGGCCATAAATTCTAACTTATCTTTGTTTACCCATTCCTCCTCTTTTCACCAGATCCTATTTGAGCTTGAAAACTCAAATAATTCCTATTGTTCCCTTCTCACTCCAAGTCAACAACCCCTTTATCCTGTCAGTTTGGCTCATTTTCCTTTTTTTAATGAACTAGTTTCGCCAATAAATAAGAAACCATCAGACTATTTCACCCAATCTGATTGGGACTTTGCTTTAATATTGTTTCTTTTTAGGCAAGATCCTATTTTGGATTTAAAACTCAAATCATTCCCATCTCTTCTACTCACTCAAAAATGACAAGGAAATCAACAACACTTTCCTCATATATTAAAAACGTTTCGGCAGAAAAAGCCGATTTCATGCATGAATGGAGGAAGACAAAAACTCACTGAACAGTGCCTCGTGTGAGGATCGAACTCACAACCTTCAGATAATGAGACTGACACGCTTCCTACTGCGCTAACGAGGCAACCAAAAGATGTTTGTAGACAAGCTCAAAGCGGCAAAATGAAAAAATATATATATATTTTCTTTATTCCCACTTTTTCTTAGTCCATGACTCATTATACTTAACAATTGCTCCCATATGGTCTAGCGGTTAGGATTCCTGGTTTTCACCCAGGTGGCCCGGGTTTGACTCCCGGTATGGCAAAGAATCTTTTACTAGTCTTGCACTTTCAAAGGTTGAGCGTTATAGGATAAAAGTGCTCTTTGTGGCCATAAATTCTAACTTATCTTTGTTTACCCATTCCTCCTCTTTTCACCAGATCCTATTTGAGCTTGAAAACTCAAATAATTCCTATTGTTCCCTTCTCACTCCAAGTCAACAACCCCTTTATCCTGTCAGTTTGGCTCATTTTCCTTTTTTTAATGAACTAGTTTCGCCAATAAATAAGAAACCATCAGACTGTTTCACCCAATCTGATTTGGACTTTGCTTTAATATTGTTTCTTTTTAGGCAAGATCCTATTTTGGATTTAAAACTCAAATCATTCCCATCTCTTCTACTCACTCAAAAATGACAAGGAAATCAACAACACTTTCCTCATATATTAAAAACGTTTCGGCAGAAAAACCCGATTTCATGCATGAATGGAGGAATACAAAAACTCACTGAACAGTGCCTCGTGTGAGGATCGAACTCACAACCTTCAGATAATGAGACTGACACGCTTCCTACTGCGCTAACGAGGCAACCACCAAATGTTTGTAGACAAGCTCAAAGTGGCAAAATGAAAAAATATATATATATTTTCTTTATTCCCACTTTTTCTTAGTCCATGACTCATTATACTTAATAACTGCTCCCATATGGTCTAGCGGTTAGGATTCCTGGTTTTCACCCAGGTGCCCTGGGTTCGACTCCTGGTATGGGAAAGAACCTTTTACTAGTCTTGCACTTTCAAAGGTTGAGCGTTATAGGATAAAAGTGCTCTTTGTGGCCATAAATTCTAACTTATCTTTGTTTACCCATTCCTCCTCTTTTCACCAGATCCTATTTGAGCTTGAAAACTCAAATAATTCCTATTGTTCCCTTCTCACTCCAAGTCAACAACCCCTTTATCCTGTCAGTTTGGCTCATTTTCCTTTTTTTAATGAACTAGTTTCGCCAATAAATAAGAAACCATCAGACTATTTCACCCAATCTGATTGGGACTTTGCTTTAATATTGTTTCTTTTTAGGCAAGATCCTATTTTGGATTTAAAACTCAAATCATTCCCATCTCTTCTACTCACTCAAAAATGACAAGGAAATCAACAACACTTTCCTCATATATTAAAAACGTTTCGGCAGAAAAACCCGATTTCCTGCATGAATGGAGGAAGACAAAAACTCACTGAACAGTGCCTCGTGTGAGGATCAAACTCACAACCTTCAGATTATGAGACTGACACGCTTCCTCCTGCGCTAACGAGGCAACCACCAGATGTTTGTAGACAAGCTCAAAGCGGCAAAATGAAAAAATATATATATATTTTCTTTATTCCCACTTTTTCTTAGTCCATGACTCATTATACTTAACAATTGCTCCCATATGGTCTAGCGGTTAGGATTCCTGGTTTTCACCCAGGTGGCCTGGGTTTGACTTCCGGTATGGCAAAGAATCTTTTACTAGTCTTGCACTTTCAAAGGTTGAGCGTTATAGGATAAAAGTGCTCTTTGTGGCCATAAATTCTAACTTATCTTTGTTTACCCATTCCTCCTCTTTTCACCAGATCCCTTCTCACTCCAAGTCAACAACCCCTTTATCCTGTCAGTTTGGCTCATTTTCCTTTTTTTAATGAACTAGTTTCGCCAATAAATAAGAAACCATCAGACTATTTCACCCAATCTGATTGGGACTTTGCTTTAATATTGTTTCTTTTTAGGCAAGATCCTATTTTGGATTTAAAACTCAAATCATTCCCATCTCTTCTACTCACTCAAAAATGACAAGGAAATCAACAACACTTTCCTCATATATTAAAAACGTTTCGGCAGAAAAACCCGATTTCCTGCATGAATGGAGGAATACAAAAACTCACTGAACAGTGCCTTGTGTGAGGATCGAACTCACGACCTTCAGATTATGAGACTGACACGCTTCCTACTGCGCTAATGAGGCAACCACCAGATGTTTGTAGACAAGCTCAAAGCGGCAAAATGAAAAAATATATATATATTTTCTTTATTCCCACTTTTTCTTAGTCCATGACTCATTATACTTAACAATTGCTCCCATATGGTCTAGCGGTTAGGATTCCTGGTTTTCACCCAGGTGGCCCGGGTTTGACTTCCGGTATGGCAAAGAATCTTTTACTAGTCTTGCACTTTCATAGGTTGAGCGTTATAGGATAAAAGTGCTCTTTGTGGCCATAAATTCTAACTTATCTTTGTTTACCCATTCCTCCTCTTTTCACCAGATCCTATTTGAGCTTGAAAACTCAAATAATTCCTATTGTTCCCTTCTCACTCCAAGTCAACAACCCCTTTATCCTGTCAGTTTGGCTCATTTTCCTTTTTTTAATGAACTAGTTTCGCCAATAAATAAGAAACCATCAGACTATTTCACCCAATCTGATTGGGACTTTGCTTTAATATTGTTTCTTTTTAGGCAAGATCCTATTTTGGATTTAAAACTCAAATCATTCCCATCTCTTCTACTCACTCAAAAATGACAAGGAAATCAACAACACTTTCCTCATATATTAAAAACGTTTCGGCAGAAAAAGCCGATTTCATGCATGAATGGAGGAAGACAAAAACTCACTGAACAGTGCCTCGTGTGAGGATCGAACTCACAACCTTCAGATAATGAGACTGACACGCTTCCTACTGCGCTAACGAGGCAACCAAAAGATGTTTGTAGACAAGCTCAAAGCGGCAAAATGAAAAAATATATATATTTTTTTTCTTTATTCCCACTTTTTCTTAGTCCATGACTCATTATACTTAACAATTGCTCCCATATGGTCTAGCGGTTAGGATTCCTGGTTTTCACCCAGGTGGCCCGGGTTTGACTTCCGGTATGGCAAAGAATCTTTTACTAGTCTTGCACTTTCAAAGGTTGAGCGTTATAGGATAAAAGTGCTCTTTGTGGCCATAAATTCTAACTTATCTTTGTTTACCCATTCCTCCTCTTTTCACCAGATCCTATTTGAGCTTGAAAACTCAAATAATTCCTATTGTTCCCTTCTCACTCCAAGTCAACAACCCCTTTATCCTGTCAGTTTGGCTCATTTTCCTTTTTTTAATGAACTAGTTTCGCCAATAAATAAGAAACCATCAGACTATTTCACCCAATCTGATTGGGACTTTGCTTTAATATTGTTTCTTTTTAGGCAAGATCCTATTTTGGATTTAAAACTCAAATCATTCCCATCTCTTCTACTCACTCAAAAATGACAAGGAAATCAACAACACTTTCCTCATATATTAAAAACGTTTCGGCAGAAAAACCCGATTTCCTGCATGAATGGAGGAAGACAAAAACTCACTGAACAGTGCCTCGTGTGAGGATCAAACTCACAACCTTCAGATTATGAGACTGACACGCTTCCTCCTGCGCTAACGAGGCAACCACCAGATGTTTGTAGACAAGCTCAAAGCGGCAAAATGAAAAAATATATATATATTTTCTTTATTCCCACTTTTTCTTAGTCCATGACTCATTATACTTAACAATTGCTCCCATATGGTCTAGCGGTTAGGATTCCTGGTTTTCACCCAGGTGGCCTGGGTTTGACTTCCGGTATGGCAAAGAATCTTTTACTAGTCTTGCACTTTCAAAGGTTGAGCGTTATAGGATAAAAGTGCTCTTTGTGGCCATAAATTCTAACTTATCTTTGTTTACCCATTCCTCCTCTTTTCACCAGATCCCTTCTCACTCCAAGTCAACAACCCCTTTATCCTGTCAGTTTGGCTCATTTTCCTTTTTTTAATGAACTAGTTTCGCCAATAAATAAGAAACCATCAGACTATTTCACCCAATCTGATTGGGACTTTGCTTTAATATTGTTTCTTTTTAGGCAAGATCCTATTTTGGATTTAAAACTCAAATCATTCCCATCTCTTCTACTCACTCAAAAATGACAAGGAAATCAACAACACTTTCCTCATATATTAAAAACGTTTCGGCAGAAAAACCCGATTTCCTGCATGAATGGAGGAATACAAAAACTCACTGAACAGTGCCTTGTGTGAGGATCGAACTCACGACCTTCAGATTATGAGACTGACACGCTTCCTACTGCGCTAACGAGGCAACCACCAGATGTTTGTAGACAAGCTCAAAGCGGCAAAATGAAAAAATATATATATATTTTCTTTATTCCCACTTTTTCTTAGTCCATGACTCATTATACTTAACAATTGCTCCCATATGGTCTAGCGGTTAGGATTCCTGGTTTTCACCCACGTGGCCCGGGTTTGACTTCCGGTATGGCAAAGAATCTTTTACTAGTCTTGCACTTTCAAAGGTTGAGCGTTATAGGATAAAAGTGCTCTTTGTGGCCATAAATTCTAACTTATCTTTGTTTACCCATTCCTCCTCTTTTCACCAGATCCTATTTGAGCTTGAAAACTCAAATAATTCCTATTGTTCCCTTCTCACTCCAAGTCAACAACCCCTTTATCCTGTCAGTTTGGCTCATTTTCCTTTTTTTAATGAACTAGTTTCGCCAATAAATAAGAAACCATCAGACTATTTCACCCAATCTGATTGGGACTTTGCTTTAATATTGTTTCTTTTTAGGCAAGATCCTATTTTGGATTTAAAACTCAAATCATTCCCATCTCTTCTACTCACTCAAAAATGACAAGGAAATCAACAACACTTTCCTCATATATTAAAAACGTTTCGGCAGAAAAACCCTATTTCCTGCATGAATGGAGGAATACAAAAACTCACTGAACAGTGCCTTGTGTGAGGATCGAACTGACGACCTTCAGATTATGAGACTGACACGCTTCCTACTGCGCTAACGAGGCAACCAAAAGATGTTTGTAGACAAGCTCAAAGCGGCAAAATGAAAAAATATATATATATTTTCTTTATTCCCACTTTTTCTTAGTCCATGACTCATTATACTTAACAATTGCTCCCATATGGTCTAGCGGTTAGGATTCCTGGTTTTCACCCAGGTGGACCGGGTTTGACTTCCGGTATGGCAAAGAATCTTTTACTAGTCTTGCACTTTCAAAGGTTGAGCGTTATAGGATAAAAGTGCTCTTTGTGGCCATAAATTCTAACTTATCTTTGTTTACCCATTCCTCCTCTTTTCACCAGATCCTATTTGAGCTTGAAAACTCAAATAATTCCTATTGTTCCCTTCTCACTCCAAGTCAACAACCCCTTTAACCTGTCAGTTTGGCTCATTTTCCTTTTTTTAATGAACTAGTTTCGCCAATAAATAAGAAACCATCAGACTATTTCACCCAATCTGATTGGGACTTTGCTTTAATATTGTTTCTTTTTAGGCAAGATCCTATTTTGGATTTAAAGCTCAAATCATTCCCATCTCTTCTACTCACTCAAAAATGACAAGGAAGTCAACAACACTTTCCTCATTTATAAAAAACGTTTTGGCAGAAAAACCTGATTGCCTGCATGAATGGAGGAATACAAAAACGTACTGAACAGTGCCTCGTGTGAGGATCGAACTCACGACCTTCAGATTATGAGACTGACACGCTTCCTACTGTGCTAACGAGGCAACCACAAGATGTTTGTAGGCAAGCTCAAAGCGGCAAAATGAAAAAATATATATATATTTTCTTTATTCCCACTTTTTCTTAGTCCATGACTCATTATAATTAACAACTGCTCCCATATGTTCTAGCGGTTAGGAATCTTGGTTTTCACCCAGGTGGCCTGGGTTCGACTTCTGTTATGGGAAAGAACCTTTTACTAGTCTTGCACTTTCAAAGGTTGAGCGTTATAGGATAAAAGTGCTCTTTGTGGCCATAATTTCTAACTTATCTTTGTTTACCCATTCCTCCTCTTTTCACCAGATCCTATTTGAGCTTGAAAACTCAAATAATTCCTATTGTTCCCTTCTCACTCCAAGTCAACAACCCCTTTATCCTGTCAGTTTGGCTCATTTTCCTTTTTTTAATGAACTAGTTTCGCCAATAAATAAGAAACCATCAGACTATATCACCCAATCTGATTGGGACTTTGCTTTAATATTGTTTCTTTTTAGGCAAGATCCTATTTTGGATTTAAAGCTCAAATCATTCCCATCTCTTCTACTCACTCAAAAATGAAAAGGAAATCAACAACACTTTCCTCATTTATAAAAAACGTTTTGGCAGAAAAACCCGATTGCCTGCATGAATGGAGGAATACAAAAACTCACTGAACAGTGCCTCGTGTGAGGATCGAACTCACAACCTTCAGATTATAAGTCTGACACGCTTCCTACTGCGCTAACGAGGCAACCACCAGATGTTTGTAGACAAACTCAAAGCGGCAAAATGAAAAAATATATATATATTTTCTTTATTCCCACTTTTTCTTAGTCCATGACTCATTATATTTAATAACTGCTCCCATATGGTCTAGCGGTTAGGATTCCTGGTTTTCACCCAGGTGGACCGGGTTTGACTCCTGGTATGGCAAAGAATCTTTTACTAGTCTTGCACTTTCAAAGGTTGAGCGTTATAGGATAAAAGTGCTCTTTGTGGCCATAATTTCTAACTTATCTTTGTTTACCCATTCCTCCTCTTTTCACCAGATCCTATTTGAGCTTGAAAACTCAAATAATTCCTATTGTTCCCTTCTCACTCCAAGTCAACAACCCCTTTATCCTGTCAGTTTGGCTCATTTTCCTTTTTTTAATGAACTAGTTTCACCAATAAATAAGAAACCATCAGACTATTTCACCCAATCTGATTGGGACTTTGCTTTAATATTGTTTCTTTTTAGGCAAGATAATATTTTGGATTTAAAGCTCAAATCATTCCCATCTCTTCTACTCACTCAAAAATGACAAGGAAATCAACCACATTTTCCTCATTTATAAAAAACGTTTTGGCAGAAAAACCCGATTACCTGCATGAATGGAGGAATACAAAAACTCACTGAACAGTGCCTCGTGTGAGGATCAAACTCACGACCTTCAGATTATGAGACTGACACGCTTCCTACTGCGCTAACGAGGCAACCACCACATGTTTGTAGACAAGCTCAAAGCGGCAAAATGAAATAATATATATATATTTTCTTTATTCCCACTTTTTCTTAGTCCATTACTCATTATATTTAATAACTGCTCCCATATGGTCTAGCGGTTAGGATTCCTGGTTTTCACCCAGGTGGACCGGGTTTGACTCCTGGTATGGCAAAGAATCTTTTACTAGTCTTGCACTTTCAAAGGTTGAGCGTTATAGGATAAAAGTGCTCTTTGTGGCCATAAATTCTAACTTATCTTTGTTTACCCATTCCTCCTCTTTTCACCAGATCCTATTTGAGCTTGAAAACTCAAATAATTCCTATTGTTCCCTTCTCACTCCAAGTCAACAACCCCTTTATCCTGTCAGTTTGGCTCATTTTCCTTTTTTTAATGAACTAGTTTCGCCAATAAATAAGAAACCATCAGACTATTTCACCCAATCTGATTGGGACTTTGCTTTAATATTGTTTCTTTTTAGGCAAGATCCTATTTTGGATTTAAAACTCAAATCATTCCCATCTCTTCTACTCACTCAAAAATGACAAGGAAATCAACAACACTTTCCTCATATATTAAAAACGTTTCGGCAGAAAAACCCGATTTCATGCATGAATGGAGGAAGACAAAAACTCACTGAACAGTGCCTCGTGTGAGGATCGAACTCACAACCTTCAGATAATGAGACTGACACGCTTCCTACTGCGCTTCCCATACTACTTACTCTAAACCTTATCTGCTCCCATATGGTCTAGCGGTTAGGATTCCTGGTTTTCACCCAGGTGGCCCGGGTTCCCATACTCCCGGTATGGGAATGAGCCTCCATTTAGACTTGAACCTGCATTCGATGGTCGAGTGGGTCAGTTTAATGTTTCTGGATGAAAGTGCTTTTGTGGCCAAAAATCTGAATGTGCCTTTTCTTCATTTTGCACAAGATACTATTTTGGCTTTAGGTTTTGAATAATTCCCATCTCTCCCTTATCGCTCCAAGTTGTCAAGGAAGTCAGAAGCACCATTGTCCTGTCCGTCAATTTGGCTTTCCTTGATTTTTGATTGATAATGTTTTGGCATTCAATGTAAAAGAGCTGTGGCCTTCAAGTCTGGTGGAAGAAAAAAGCCATGAAAATAGGAAAGAAAAGTACCCCATTTGAAGTTCAAACTAAGACTGACACACTACCTACTGCACTAGCGAGACCAGACATTTTCACCCCATCGCAACATGGATAAATTAAAGCAAGTAATGACTTTTTACTTTATTAATTTATTTTTTTTATATTACATACACAAAACCTTATCTCCTCCCGTATGGTCTAGCGGTTAGGATTCCTGGTTCTCACCCAGGTGGCCTGGGTTCGACTCCCGATATGGGAATGAGCCTCCATTTAGACTTGAACCTGCATTCGATGGTCGAGTGGGTCAGTTTAATGTTTCTGGATGAAAGTGCTTTTGTGGCCAAAAATCTGAATGTACCTTTTCTTCATTTTGCACAAGATACTATTTTGGCTTTAGGTTTTGAATAATTACCATCTCTCCCTTATCACTCCAAGTTGTCAAGGAGGTCAGAAGCACCATTGTCCCCTCCGTCAATTTGGCTTTCCTTCATTTTTGATTGATAATGTTTTGGCATTCAATGTAAAAGAGCTGTGGCCTTCAAGTCTGGTGGAAGAAAAAAGCCATGAAAATAGGAAAGAAAAGTACCCCATTTGAAGTTCAAACTAAGACTGACACACTACCTACTGCACTAGCGAGACCAGACATTTTCACCCCATCGCAACATGGATAAATTAAAGCAAGTAATGACTTTTTACTTTATTAATTTATTTTTTTTATATTACATACACAAAACCTTATCTCCTCCCGTATGGTCTAGCGGTTAGGATTCCTGGTTCTCACCCAGTTGGCCCCGATTCGACTCCCGGTATGGGAATGAGCCTCCATTTAGACTTGAACCTGCATTCGTTGGTCAAGTGGGTCAGTTTAATGTTACTGGATGAAAGTGCTTTTGTGGCCAAAAATCTAAATGTGCCTTTTCTTCATTTTGCACAAGATACTATTTTGGCTTTAGGTTTTGAATAATTACCATCTCTCCCTTATCACTCCAAGTTGTCAAGGAGGTCAGAAGCACCATTGTCCTCTCCGTCAATTTGGCTTTCCTTCATTTTTGATTGATAATGTTTTGGCATTCAATGTAAAAGAGCTGTGGCCTTCAAGTCTGGTGGAAGAAAAAAGCCATGAAAATAGGAAAGAAAAGTACCCCATTTGAAGTTCAAACTAATACTGACACACTACCTACTGCACTAGCGAGACCAGACATTTTCACCCCATCGCAACATGGATAAATTAAAGCAAGTAATGACTTTTATTTTGTTCTTTTATTTATTTTTATACTACTTACTCTAAACCTTATCTGCTCTCATATGGTCTAGCGGTTAGGATTCCTGGTTTTCACCCAGGTGGCCCGGGTTCGACTCCCGGTATGGGAATGAGACTCCATTTAGACTTTAACCTGCATTTAGTGGTCGAGTGGGTCAGTTTAATGTTTCTGGATGAAAGCGCTTTTGTGGCCAATAATCTGAATGTTCCTTTTCTTCATTTTGCACAAGATACTATTTTGGCTTTAGGTTTTGAATAATTACCATCTCTCCCTTATCACTCCAAGTTGTCAAGGAGGTCAGAAGCACCATTGTCCTCTCCGTCAATTTGGCTTTCCTTCATTTTTGATTGATAATGTTTTGGCATTCAATGTAAAAGAGCTGTGGCCTTCAAGTCTGGTGGAAGAAAAAAGCCATGAAAATAGGAAAGAAAAGTACCCCATTTGAAGTTCAAACTAATACTGACACACTACCTACTGCACTAGCGAGACCAGACATTTTCACCCCATCGCAACATGGATAAATTAAAGCAAGTAATGACTTTTATTTTGTTCTTTTATTTATTTTCATATTACTTACTCTAAACCTTATCTGCTCCCATATGGTCTAGCGGTTAGGATTCCTGGTTGTGGCCCGGGTTCGACTCCTGGTATGGGAATGAGCCTCCATTTAGACTTGAACCTGCATTCGATGGTCGAGTGGGTCAGTTTAATGTTTCTGGATGAAAGTGCTTTTGTGGCCAAAAATCTGAAAGTGCCTTTTCTTCATTTTGCACAAGATACTATTTTGGCTTTAGGTTTTGAATAATTCCCATCTCTCCCTTATCACTCCAAGTTGTCAAGGAAGTCAGAAGCACCATTGTCCTGTCCGTCAATTTGGCTTTCCTTGATTTTTGATTGATAATGTTTTGGCATTCAATGTAAAAGAGCTGTGGCCTTCAAGTCTGGTGGAAGAAAAAAGCCATGAAAATAGGAAAGAAAAGTACCCCATTTGAAGTTCAAACTAAGACTGACACACTACCTACTGCACTAGCGAGACCAGACATTTTCACCCCATCGCAACATGGATAAATTAAAGCAAGTAATGACTTTTTGCTTTATTAATTTTTTTTTTAATATTACATACACAAAGCCTTATCTGCTCCCATATGGTCTAGCGGTTAGGATTCCTTGTTTTCACCCAGGTGGCCCGGGTTCGACTCACGGTATGGGAATGAGACTCCATTTAGACTTGAACCTGCATTCGATGGTCGAGTGGGTCAGTTTAATGTTTCTGGATGAAAGTGCTTTTGTGGCCAAAAATCTGAATGTGCCTTTTCTTCATTTTGCACAAGATACTATTTTGGCTTTAGGTTTTGAATAATTCCCATCTCTCCCTTATCGCTCCAAGTTGTCAAGGAAGTCAGAAGCACCATTGTCCTGTCCGTCAATTTGGCTTTCCTTGATTTTTGATTGATAATGTTTTGGCATTCAATGTAAAAGAGCTGTGGCCTTCAAGTCTGGTGGAAGAAAAAAGCCATGAAAATAGGAAAGAAAAGTACCCCATTTGAAGTTCAAACTAAGACTTACACACTACCTACTGCACTAGCGAGACCAGACATTTTCACCCCATCGCAACATGGATAAATTAAAGCAAGTAATGACTTTTATTTTGTTCTTTTATTTATTTTTATATTACTTACTCTAAACCTTATCTCCTCCCGTATGGTCTAGCGGTTAGGATTCCTGGTTCTCACCCAGGTGGCCTGGGTTCGACTCCTGGTATGGGAATGAGCCTCCATTTTGACTTGAACCTGCATTCGATGGTCGAGTGGGTCAGTTTAATGTTTCTGGATGAAAGTGGTTTTGTGGCCAAAAATCTGAATGTGCCTTTTCTTCATTTTGCACAAGATACTATTTTGGCTTTAGGTTTTGAATAATTACAATCTCTCCCTTATCACTCCAAGTTGTCAAGGAGGTCAGAAGCACCATTGTCCTCTCCGTCAATTTGGCTTTCCTTGATTTTTGATTGATAATGTTTTGGCATTCAATGTAAAAGAGCTGTGGCCTTCAAGTCTGGTGGAAGAAAAAAGCCATGAAAATAGGAAAGAAAAGTACCCCATTTGAAGTTCAAACTAAGACTGACACACTACCTACTGCACTAGCGAGACCAGACATTTTCACCCCATCGCAACATGGATAAATTAAAGCAAGTAATGACTTTTTACTTTATTAATTTTTTTTTTTATATTACATACACAAAATCTTATCTGCTCCCATATGGTCTAGCGGTTAGGATTCCTGGTTCTCACCCAGGTGGCCCGAGTTCGACTCCCGGTATGGGAATGAGCCTCCATTTAGACTTGAACCTGCATTCGATGGTCGAGTGGGTCAGTTTAATGTTTCTGGATGAAAGTGCTTTTGTGGCCAAAAATCTGAATGTGCCTTTTCTTCATTTTGCACACGATACTATTTTGGCTTTAGGTTTTGAATAATTCCCATCTCTCCCTTATCGCTCCAAGTTGTCAAGGAAGTCAGAAGCACCATTGTCCTGTCCGTCAATTTGGCTTTCCTTGATTTTTGATTGATAATGTTTTGGCATTCAATGTAAAAGAGCTGTGGCCTTCAAGTCTGGTGGAAGAAAAAAGCCATGAAAATAGGAAAGAAAAGTACCCCATTTGAAGTTCAAACTAAGACTGACACACTACCTACTGCACTAGCGAGACCAGACATTTTCACCCCATCGCAACAT
This sequence comes from Rhinoderma darwinii, assembly GCF_050947455.1. Classification (NCBI taxonomy): domain Eukaryota; kingdom Metazoa; phylum Chordata; class Amphibia; order Anura; family Rhinodermatidae; genus Rhinoderma; species Rhinoderma darwinii. Next base: position 415,670,439 of record NC_134689.1, read on the forward strand.
GGATAAATTAAAGCAAGTAATGACTTTTATTTTGTTCTTTTATTTATTTTTATATTACTTACTCTAAACCTTATCTCCTCCCGTATGGTCTAGCGGTTAGGATTCCTGGTTCTCACCCAGGTGGCCTGGGTTCGACTCCTGGTATGGGAATGAGCCTCCATTTTGACTTGAACCTGCATTCGATGGTCGAGTGGGTCAGTTTAATGTTTCTGGATGAAAGTGGTTTTGTTGCCAAAAATCTGAATGTGCCTTTTCTTCATTTTGCACAAGATACTATTTTGGCTTTAGGTTTTGAATAATTACCATCTCTCCCTTATCACTCCAAGTTGACAAGGAAGTCAGAAGCACCATTGTCCTCTCCGTCAATTTGGCTTTCCTTGATTTTTGATTGATAATGTTTTGGCATTCAATGTAAAAGAGCTGTGGCCTTCAAGTCTGGTGGAAGAAAAAAGCCATGAAAATAGGAAAGAAAAGTACCCCATTTGAAGTTCAAACTAAGACTGACACACTACCTACTGCACTAGCGAGACCAGACATTTTCACCCCATCGCAACATGGATAAATTAAAGCAAGTAATGACTTTTTACTTTATTAATTTTTTTTTTTATATTACATACACAAAATCTTATCTGCTCCCATATGGTCTAGTGGTTAGGATTCCTGGTTCTCACCCAGGTGGCCCGAGTTCGACTCCCGGTATGGGAATGAGCCTCCATTTAGACTTGAACCTGCATTCGATGGTCGAGTGGGTCAGTTTAATGTTTCTGGATGAAAGTGCTTTTGTGGCCAAAAATCTGAATGTGCCTTTTCTTCATTTTGCACAAGATACTATTTTGGCTTTAGGTTTTGAATAATTCCCATCTCTCCCTTATCGCTCCAAGTTGTCAAGGAAGTCAGAAGCACCATTGTCCTGTCCGTCAATTTGGCTTTCCTTGATTTTTGATTGATAATGTTTTGGCATTCAATGTAAAAGAGCTGTGGCCTTCAAGTCTGGTGGAAGAAAAAAGCCATGAAAATAGGAAAGAAAAGTACCCCATTTGAAGTTCAAACTAAGACTGACACACTACCTACTGCACTAGCGAGACCAGACATTTTCACCCCATCGCAACATGGATAAATTAAAGCAAGTAATGACTTTTATTTTGTTCTTTTATTTATTTTTATATTACTTACTCTAAACCTTATCTCCTCCCGTATGGTCTAGCGGTTAGGATTCCTGGTTCTCACCCAGGTGGCCTGGGTTCGACTCCTGGTATGGGAATGAGCCTCCATTTTGACTTGAACCTGCATTCGATGGTCGAGTGGGTCAGTTTAATGTTTCTGGATGAAAGTGGTTTTGTTGCCAAAAATCTGAATGTGCCTTTTCTTCATTTTGCACAAGATACTATTTTGGCTTTAGGTTTTGAATAATTACCATCTCTCCCTTATCACTCCAAGTTGACAAGGAAGTCAGAAGCACCATTGTCCTCTCCGTCAATTTGGCTTTCCTTGATTTTTGATTGATAATGTTTTGGCATTCAATGTAAAAGAGCTGTGGCCTTCAAGTCTGGTGGAAGAAAAAAGCCATGAAAATAGGAAAGAAAAGTACCCCATTTGAAGTTCAAACTAAGACTGACACACTACCTACTGCACTAGCGAGACCAGACATTTTCACCCCATCGCAACATGGATAAATTAAAGCAAGTAATGACTTTTTACTTTATTAATTTTTTTTTTTATATTACATACACAAAATCTTATCTGCTCCCATATGGTCTAGCGGTTAGGATTCCTGGTTCTCACCCAGGTGGCCCGAGTTCGACTCCCGGTATGGGAATGAGCCTCCATTTAGACTTGAACCTGCATTCGATGGTCGAGTGGGTCAGTTTAATGTTTCTGGATGAAAGTGCTTTTGTGGCCAAAAATCTGAATGTGCCTTTTCTTCATTTTGCACAAGATACTATTTTGGCTTTAGGTTTTGAATAATTCCCATCTCTCCCTTATCGCTCCAAGTTGTCAAGGAAGTCAGAAGCACCATTGTCCTGTCCGTCAATTTGGCTTTCCTTGATTTTTGATTGATAATGTTTTGGCATTCAATGTAAAAGAGCTGTGGCCTTCAAGTCTGGTGGAAGAAAAAAGCCATGAAAATAGGAAAGAAAAGTACCCCATTTGAAGTTCAAACTAAGACTTACACACTACCTACTGCACTAGCGAGACCAGACATTTTCACCCCATCGCAACATGGATAAATTAAAGCAAGTAATGACTTTTATTTTGTTCTTTTATTTATTTTTATATTACTTACTCTAAACCTTATCTCCTCCCGTATGGTCTAGCGGTTAGGATTCCTGGTTCTCACCCAGGTGGCCTGGGTTCGACTCCTGGTATGGGAATGAGCCTCCATTTTGACTTGAACCTGCATTCGATGGTCGAGTGGGTCAGTTTAATGTTTCTGGATGAAAGTGGTTTTGTGGCCAAAAATCTGAATGTGCCTTTTCTTCATTTTGCACAAGATACTATTTTGGCTTTAGGTTTTGAATAATTACAATCTCTCCCTTATCACTCCAAGTTGTCAAGGAGGTCAGAAGCACCATTGTCCTCTCCGTCAATTTGGCTTTCCTTGATTTTTGATTGATAATGTTTTGGCATTCAATGTAAAAGAGCTGTGGCCTTCAAGTCTGGTGGAAGAAAAAAGCCATGAAAATAGGAAAGAAAAGTACCCCATTTGAAGTTCAAACTAAGACTGACACACTACCTACTGCACTAGCGAGACCAGACATTTTCACCCCATCGCAACATGGATAAATTAAAGCAAGTAATGACTTTTTACTTTATTAATTTTTTTTTTTATATTACATACACAAAATCTTATCTGCTCCCATATGGTCTAGCGGTTAGGATTCCTGGTTCTCACCCAGGTGGCCCGAGTTCGACTCCCGGTATGGGAATGAGCCTCCATTTAGACTTGAACCTGCATTCGATGGTCGAGTGGGTCAGTTTAATGTTTCTGGATGAAAGTGCTTTTGTGGCCAAAAATCTGAATGTGCCTTTTCTTCATTTTGCACACGATACTATTTTGGCTTTAGGTTTTGAATAATTACAATCTCTCCCTTATCACTCCAAGTTGTCAAGGAGGTCAGAAGCACCATTGTCCTCTCCGTCAATTTGGCTTTCCTTGATTTTTGATTGATAATGTTTTGGCATTCAATGTAAAAGAGCTGTGGCCTTCAAGTCTGGTGGAAGAAAAAAGCCATGAAAATAGGAAAGAAAAGTACCCCATTTGAAGTTCAAACTAAGACTGACACACTACCTACTGCACTAGCGAGACCAGACATTTTCACCCCATCGCAACATGGATAAATTAAAGCAAGTAATGACTTTTTGCTTTATTAATTTTTTTTTTAATATTACATACACAAAGCCTTATCTGCTCCCATATGGTCTAGCGGTTAGGATTCCTTGTTTTCACCCAGGTGGCCCAGGTTCGACTCACGGTATGGGAATGAGACTCCATTTAGACTTGAACCTGCATTCGATGGTCGAGTGGGTCAGTTTAATGTTTCTGGATGAAAGTGCTTTTGTGGCCAAAAATCTGAATGTGCCTTTTCTTCATTTTGCACAAGATACTATTTTGGCTTTAGGTTTTGAATAATTCCCATCTCTCCCTTATCGCTCCAAGTTGTCAAGGAAGTCAGAAGCACCATTGTCCTGTCCGTCAATTTGGCTTTCCTTGATTTTTGATTGATAATGTTTTGGCATTCAATGTAAAAGAGCTGTGGCCTTCAAGTCTGGTGGAAGAAAAAAGCCATGAAAATAGGAAAGAAAAGTACCCCATTTGAAGTTCAAACTAAGACTGACACACTACCTACTGCACTAGCGAGACCAGACATTTTCACCCCATCGCAACATGGATAAATTAAAGCAAGTAATGACTTTTTACTTTATTAATTTTTTTTTTTATATTACATACACAAAATCTTATCTGCTCCCATATGGTCTAGCGGTTAGGATTCCTGGTTCTCACCCAGGTGGCCCGAGTTCGACTCCCGGTATGGGAATGAGCCTCCATTTAGACTTGAACCTGCATTCGATGGTCGAGTGGGTGAGTTTAATGTTTCTGGATGAAAGTGCTTTTGTGGCCAAAAATCTGAATGTGCCTTTTCTTCATTTTGCACACGATACTATTTTGGCTTTAGGTTTTGAATAATTCCCATCTCTCCCTTATCGCTCCAAGTTGTCAAGGAAGTCAGAAGCACCATTGTCCTGTCCGTCAATTTGGCTTTCCTTGATTTTTGATTGATAATGTTTTGGCATTCAATGTAAAAGAGCTGTGGCCTTCAAGTCTGGTGGAAGAAAAAAGCCATGAAAATAGGAAAGAAAAGTACCCCATTTGAAGTTCAAACTAAGACTGACACACTACCTACTGCACTAGCGAGACCAGACATTTTCACCCCATCGCAACATGGATAAATTAAAGCAAGTAATGACTTTTATTTTGTTCTTTTATTTATTTTTATATTACTTACTCTAAACCTTATCTCCTCCCGTATGGTCTAGCGGTTAGGATTCCTGGTTCTCACCCAGGTGGCCCGGGTTCGACTCCTGGTATGGGAATGAGCCTCCATTTTGACTTGAACCTGCATTCGATGGTCGAGTGGGTCAGTTTAATGTTTCTGGATGAAAGTGGTTTTGTGGCCAAAAATCTGAATGTGCCTTTTCTTCATTTTGCACAAGATACTATTTTGGCTTTAGGTTTTGAATAATTACAATCTCTCCCTTATCACTCCAAGTTGTCAAGGAGGTCAGAAGCACCATTGTCCTCTCCGTCAATTTGGCTTTCCTTGATTTTTGATTGATAATGTTTTGGCATTCAATGTAAAAGAGCTGTGGCCTTCAAGTCTGGTGGAAGAAAAAAGCCATGAAAATAGGAAAGAAAAGTACCCCATTTGAAGTTCAAACTAAGACTGACACACTACCTACTGCACTAGCGAGACCAGACATTTTCACCCCATCGCAACATGGATAAATTAAAGCAAGTAATGACATTTATTTTGTTCTTTTATTTATTTTTATATTACTTACTCTAAACCTTATCTCCTCCCATATGGTCTAGCGGTTAGGATTCCTGGTTGTGGCCCGGGTTCGACTCCTGGTATGGGAATGAGCCTCCATTTAGACTTGAACCTGAATTCGATGGTCGAGTGGGTCAGTTTAATGTTTCTGGATGAAAGTGCTTTTGTGGCCAAAAATCTGAATGTGCCTTTTCTTCATTTTGCACAAGATACTATTTTGGCTTTAGGTTTTGAATAATTCCCATCTCTCCCTTATCACTCCAAGTTGTCAAGGAAGTCAGAAGCACCATTGTCCTGTCCGTCAATTTGGCTTTCCTTAATTTTTGATTGATAATGTTTTGGCATTCAATGTAAAAGAGCTGTGGCCTTCAAGTCTGGTGGAAGAAAAAAGCCATGAAAATAGGAAAGAAAAGTACCCCATTTGAAGTTCAAACTAAGACTGACACACTACTTCTGCACTAGCGAGACCAGACATTTTCACCCCATCGCAACATGGATAAATTAAAGCAAGTAATGACTTTTTACTTTATTAATTTTTTTTTTATATTACATACACTAAACCTTATCTGCTCCCATATGGTCTAGTGGTTAGGATTCCTGGTTCTCACCCAGGTGGCCTGGGTTTGACTCCCGGTATGGGAATGTGCCTCCATTTAGACGTGAACCTGCATTCGATGGTCGAGTGGGTCAGTTTAATGTTTCTGGATGAAAGTGCTTTTGTGGCCAAAAATCTGAATGTGCCTTTTCTTCATTTTGCACAAGATACTATTTTGGCTTTAGGTTTTGAATAATTCCCATCTCTCCCTTATCGCTCCAAGTTGTCAAGGAAGTCAAAAGCACCATTGTCCTGTCCGTCAATTTGGCTTTCCCTGATTTTTGATTGATAATGTTTTGGCATTCAATGTAAAAGAGCTGTGGCCTTCAAGTCTGGTGGAAGAAAAAAGCCATGAAAATAGGAAAGAAAAGTACCCCATTTGAAGTTCAAACTAAGACTGACACACTACCTACTGCACTAGCGAGACCAGACATTTTCACCCCATCGCAACATGGATAAATTAAAGCAAGTAATGACTTTTTACTTTATTAATTTTTTTTTTATATTACATACACTAAACCTTATCTGCTCCCATATGGTCTAGTGGTTAGGATTCCTGGTTCTCACCCAGGTGGCCTGGGTTTGACTCCCGGTATGGGAATGTGCCTCCATTTAGACGTGAACCTGCATTCGATGGTCGAGTGGGTCAGTTTAATGTTTCTGGATGAAAGTGCTTTTGTGGCCAAAAATCTGAATGTGCCTTTTCTTCATTTTGCACAAGATACTATTTTGGCTTTAGGTTTTGAATAATTCCCATCTCTCCCTTATCGCTCCAAGTTGTCAAGGAAGTCAGAAGCACTATTGTCCTGTCCGTCAATTTGGCTTTCCCTGATTTTTGATTGATAATGTTTTGGCATTCAATGTAAAAGAGCTGTGGCCTTCAAGTCTGGTGGAAGAAAAAAGCCATGAAAATAGGAAAGAAAAGTACCCCATTTGAAGTTCAAACTAAGACTGACACACTACCTACTGCACTAGCGAGACCAGACATTTTCACCCCATCGCAACATGGATAAATTAAAGCAAGTAATGACTTTTTATTTTGTTCTTTTATTTATTTTCATATTACTTACTCTAAATCTTATCTGCTGCCATATGGTCTAGCGGTTAGGATTCCTGGTTCTCACCCAGGTGGCCTGGGTTTGACTCCCGGTATGGGAATGTGCCTCCATTTAGACGTGAACCTGCATTCGATGGTCGAGTGGGTCAGTTTAATGTTTCTGGATGAAAGTGCTTTTGTGGCCAAAAATCTGAATGTGCCTTTTCTTCATTTTGCACAAGATACTATTTTGGCTTTAGGTTTTGAATAATTCCCATCTCTCCCTTATTACTCCAAGTTGTCAAGGAAGTCAGAAGCACCATTGTCCTGTCCGTCAATTTGGCTTTCCTTCATTTTTGATTGATAATGTTTTGGCATTCAATGTAAAAGAGCTGTGGCCTTCAAGTCTGGTGGAAGAAAAAAGCCATGAAAATAGGAAAGAAAAGTACCCCATTTGAAGTTCAAACTAAGACTGACACACTACCTACTGCACTAGCGAGACCAGACATTTTCACCCCATCGCAACATGGATAAATTAAAGCAAGTAATGACTTTTTATTTTGTTCTTTTATTTATTTTCATATTACTTACTCTAAATCTTATCTGCTGCCATATGGTCTAGCGGTTAGGATTCCTGGTTCTCACCCAGGTGGCCCGGGTTCGACTCCTGGTATGGGAATGAGCCTCCATTTAGACTTGAACCTGCATTCTGTGGTCGAGTGGGTCAGTTTAATGTTTCTGGATGAAAGTGCTTTTGTGGCCAAAAATCTGAATGTGCCTTTTCTACATTTTGCACAAGATACTATTTTGGCTTTAGGTTTTGAATAATTCCCATCTCTCCCTTATTACTCCAAGTTGTCAAGGAAGTCAGAAGCACCATTGTCCTGTCCGTCAATTTGGCTTTCCTTCATTTTTGATTGATAATGTTTTGGCATTCAATGTAAAAGAGCTGTGGCCTTCAAGTCTGGTGGAAGAAAAAAGCCATGAAAATAGGAAAGAAAAGTACCCCATTTGAAGTTCAAACTAAGACTGACACACTACCTACTGCACTAGCGAGACCAGACATTTTCACCCCATCGCAACATGGATAAATTAAAGCAAGTAATGACTTTTTATTTTGTTCTTTTATTTATTTTCATATTACTTACTCTAAATCTTATCTGCTGCCATATGGTCTAGCGGTTAGGATTCCTGGTTCTCACCCAGGTGGCCCGGGTTCGACTCCTGGTATGGGAATGAGCCTCCATTTAGACTTGAACCTGCATTCGGTGGTTGAGTGGGTCAGTTTAATGTTTCTGGATGAAAGTGCTTTTGTGGCCAAAAATTTGAATGTGCCTTTTCTTCATTTTGCACAAGATACTATTTTGGCTTTAGGTTTTGAATAATTACCATCTCTCCCTTATCACTCCAAGTTGTCAAGGAGGTCAGAAGCACCATTGTCCTCTCCGTCAATTTGGCTTTCCTTCATTTTTGATTGATAATGTTAAGACATTCAATGTAAAAGAGCTGTGGCCTTCAAGTCTGGTGGAAGAAAAAAGCCATGAAAATAGGAAAGAAAAGTACCCCATTTGAAGTTCAAACTAAGACTGACACACTACCTACTGCACTAGCGAGACCAGACATTTTCACTCCATCGCAACATGGATAAATTAAAGCAAGTAATGACTTTTTATTTTGTTCTTTTATTTATTTTCATATTACTTACTCTAAACCTTATCTGCTGCCATATGGTCTAGCGGTTAGGATTCCTGGTATGGGAACGAGCCTCCATTTAGACTTGAACCTGCATTCGATGGTCGAGTGGGTCAGTTTAATGTTTCTGGATGAAAGTGCTTTTGTGGCCAAAAATCTGAATGTGCCTTTTCTTCATTTTGCACAAGATACTATTTTGGCTTTAGGTTTTGAATAATTCCCATCTCTCCCTTATTACTCCAAGTTGTCAAGGAAGTCAGAAGCACCATTGTCCTGTCCGTCAATTTGGCTTTCCTTCATTTTTGATTGATAATGTTTTGGCATTCAATGTAAAAGAGCTGTGGCCTTCAAGTCTGGTGGAAGAAAAAAGCCATGAAAATAGGAAAGAAAAGTACCCCATTTGAAGTTCAAACTAAGACTGACACACTACCTACTGCACTAGCGAGACCAGACATTTTCACCCCATCGCAACATGGATAAATTAAAGCAAGTAATGACTTTTTATTTTGTTCTTTTATTTATTTTCATATTACTTACTCTAAATCTTATCTGCTGCCATATGGTCTAGCGGTTAGGATTCCTGGTTCTCACCCAGTTGGCCCGGGTTCGACTCCTGGTATGGGAATGAGCCTCCATTTAGACTTGAACCTGCATTCGGTGGTCGAGTGGGTCAGTTTAATGTTTCTGGATGAAAGTGCTTTTGTGGCCAAAAATTTGAATGTGCCTTTTCTTCATTTTGCACAAGATACTATTTTGGCTTTAGGTTTTGAATAATTACCATCTCTCCCTTATCACTCCAAGTTGTCAAGGAGGTCAGAAGCACCATTGTCCTCTCCGTCAATTTGGCTTTCCTTCATTTTTGATTGATAATGTTAAGACATTCAATGTAAAAGAGCTGTGGCCTTCAAGTCTGGTGGAAGAAAAAAGCCATGAAAATAGGAAAGAAAAGTACCCCATTTGAAGTTCAAACTAAGACTGACACACTACCTACTGCACTAGCGAGACCAGACATTTTCACCCCATCGCAACATGGATAAATGAAAGCAAGTAATGACTTTTTACTTTATTAATTTTTTTTTTTATATTACATACACAAAACCTTATCTGCTCCCATATGGTCTAGCGGTTAGGATTCCTGGTTGTGGCCCGGGTTCGACTCCTGGTATGGGAATGAGCCTCCATTTAGACTTGAACCTGAATTCGATGGTCGAGTGGGTCAGTTTAATGTTTCTGGATGAAAGTGCTTTTGTGGCCAAAAATCTGAATGTGCCTTTTCTTCATTTTGCACAAGATACTATTTTGGCTTTAGGTTTTGAATAATTCCCATCTCTCCCTTATCACTCCAAGTTGTCAAGGAAGTCAGAAGCACCATTGTCCTCTCCGTCAATTTGGCTTTCCTTCATTTTTGATTGATAATGTTTTGGCATTCAATGTAAAAGAGCTGTGGCCTTCAAGTCTGGTGGAAAAAAAAAACCATGAAAATAGGAAAGAAAAGTACACCATTTGAAGTTCAAACTAAGACTGACACACTACCTACTGCACTAGCGAGACCAGACATTTTCACCCCATCGCAACATGGATAAATTAAAGCAAGTAATTACTTTTTATTTTGTTCTTTTATTTATTTTCATATTACTTACTCTAAACCTTATCATCTCCCATATGGTCTAGCGGTTAGGATTCCTGGTTCTCACCCAGGTGGCCTGGGTTTTACACCCGGTATGGGAATGTGCCTCCATTTAGACTTGAACCTGCATTCGATGGTCGAGTGGGTCAGTTTAATGTTTCTGGATGAAAGTGCTTTTGTGGCCAAAAATCTGAATGTGCCTTTTCTTCATTTTGCACAAGATACTATTTTGGCTTTAGGTTTTGAATAATTACCATCTCTCCCTTATCACTCCAAGTTGTCAAGGAGGTCAGAAGCACCATTGCCCTCTCCGTCAATTTGGCTTTCCTTCATTTTTGATTGATAATGTTTTGGCATTCAATGTAAAAGAGCTGTGGCCTTCAAGTCTGGTGGAAGAAAAAAGCCATGAAAATAGGAAAGAAAAGTACCCCATTTGAAGTTCAAACTAAGACTGACACACTACCTACTGCACTAGCGAGACCAGACATTTTCACCCCATCGCAACATGGATAAATGAAAGCAAGTAATGACTTTTTACTTTATTAATTTTTTTTTTTATATTACATACACAAAACCTTATCTGCTCCCATATGGTCTAGAGGTTAGGATTCCTGGTTCTCACCCAGGTGGCCTGGGTTCGACTCCTGGTATGGGAATGAGCCTCCATTTAGACTTGAACCTGCATTCGATGGTCGAGTGGGTCAGTTTAATGTTTCTGGATAAAAGTGCTTTTGTGCCAAAAATCTGAATGTGCCTTTTCTTCATTTTGCACAAGATACTATTTTGGCTTTAGGTTTTGAATAATTCCCATCTCTCCCTTATCACTCCAAGTTGTCAAGGAAGTCAGAAGCACCATTGTCCTCTCCGTCAATTTGGCTTTCCTTCATTTTTGATTGATAATGTTTTGGCATTCAATGTAAAAGAGCTGTGGCCTTCAAGTCTGGTGGAAGAAAAAAGCCATGAAAATATGAAAGAAAAGTTCCCCATTTGAAGTTCAATCTAAGACTGACACACTACCTACTGCATTAGCGAGACCAGACATTTTCACCCCATCGCAACATGGATAAATTAAAGCAAGTAATGACTTTTTATTTTGTTCTTTTATTTATTTTCATATTACTTACTCTAAACCTTATCTTCTCCCATATGGTCTAGCGTTTAGGATTACTGGTTCTCACCCAGGTGGCCTGGGCTTTACTCCCGGTATGGGAATGTGCCTCCATTTAGACTTGAACCTGCATTCGATGGTCGAGTGGGTCAGTTTAATGTTTCTGGATGAAAGTGCTTTTGTGGCCAAAAATCTGAAAGTGCCTTTTCTTCATTTTGCACAAGATACTATTTTGGCTTTAGGTTTTGAATAATTCCCATCTCTCCCTTATCACTCCAAGTTGTCAAGGAAGTCAGAAGCACCATTGTCCTGTCCGTCAATTTGGCTTTCCTTGATTTTTGATTGATAATGTTTTGGCATTCAATGTAAAAGAGCTGTGGCCTTCAAGTCTGGTGGAAGAAAAAAGCCATGAAAATAGGAAAGAAAAGTACCCCATTTGAAGTTCAAACTAAGACTGACACACTACCTACTGCACTAGCGAGACCAGACATTTTCACCCCATCGCAACATGGATAAATTAAAGCAAGTAATGACTTTTATTTTGTTCTTTTATTTATTTTTATATTACTTACTCTAAACCTTATCTCCTCCCATATGGTCTAGCGTTTAGGATTTCTGGTTCTCACCCAGGTGGCCCGGGTTCAACTCCTGGTATGGGAATAAGCCCCCATTTAGACTTGAACCTGCATTCGATGGTCGAGTGGGTCAGTTTAATGTTTCTGGATGAAAGTGCTTTTGTGGCCAAAAATCTGAATGTGCCTTTTCTTCATTTTGCACAAGATACTATTTTGGCTTTAGGTTTTGAATAATTCCCATCTCTCCCTTATCACTCCAAGTTGTCAAGGAAGTCAGAAGCACCATTGTCCTGTCCATGGCTTTAGGTTTTGAATAATTCCCATCTCTCCCTTATCACTCCAAGTTGTCAAGGAAGTCAGAAGCACCATTGTCCTGTCCGTCAATTTGGCTTTCCTTGGTTTTTGATTGATAATGTTTTGGCATTCAATGTAAAAGAGCTGTGGCCTTCAAGTCTGGTGGAAGAAAAAAGCCATGAAAATAGGAAAGAAAAGTACCCCATTTGAAGTTCAAACTAAGACTGACACACTACCTACTGCACTAGCGAGACCAGACATTGTCACCCCATCGCAACATGGATAAATTAAAGCAAGTAATGACTTTTATTTTGTTCTTTTATTTATTTTTATATTACTTACTCTAAATCTTATCTCCTTCCATATGCTCTAGCGGTTAGGATTCCTGGTTCTCACCCAGGTGGCCTGGGTTCAACTCCCGGTATGGGAATGAGCCTCCATTTAGACTTGAACCTGCATTCGATGGTCGAGTGGGTCAGTTTAATGTTTCTGGATGAAAGTGCTTTTGTGGCCAAAAATCTGAATGTGCCTTTTCTTCATTTTGCACAAGATACTATTTTGGCTTTAGGTTTTGAATAATTCCCATCTCTCCCTTATCACTCCAAGTTGTCAAGGAAGTCAGAAGCACCATTGTCCTGTCCGTCAATTTGGCTTTCCTTGATCTTTGATTGATAATGTTTTGGCATTCAATGTAAAAGAGCTGTGGCCTTCAAGTCTGGTGGAAGAAAAAAGCCATGAAAATAGGAAAGAAAAGTACCCCATTTGAAGTTCAAACTAAGACTGACACACTACCTACTGCACTAGCGAGACCAGACATTTTCACCCCATCGCAACATGGATAAATTAAAGCAAGTAATGACTTTTATTTTGTTCTTTTATTTATTTTTATATTACTTACTCTAAACCTTATCTCCTCCCATATGGTCTAGCGGTTAGGATTCCTGGTTGTGGCCCGGGTTCGACTCCTGGTATGGGAATGAGCCTCCATTTAGACTTGAACCTGCATTCGATGGTCGAGTGGGTCAGTTTAATGTTTCTGGATGAAAGTGCTTTTGTGGCCAAAAATCTGAAAGTGCCTTTTCTTCATTTTGCACAAGATACTATTTTGGCTTTAGGTTTTGAATAATTCCCATCTCTCCCTTATCACTCCAAGTTGTCAAGGAAGTCAGAAGCACCATTGTCCTGTCCGTCAATTTGGCTTTCCTTGATTTTTGATTGATAATGTTTTGGCATTCAATGTAAAAGAGCTGTGGCCTTCAAGTCTGGTGGAAGAAAAAAGCCATGAAAATAGGAAAGAAAAGTACCCCATTTGAAGTTCAAACTAAGACTGACACACTATCTGAAAGTGCCTTTTCTTCATTTTGCACAAGATACTATTTTGGCTTTAGGTTTTGAATAATTCCCATCTCTCCCTTATCACTCCAAGTTGTCAAGGAAGTCAGAAGCACCATTGTCCTGTCCGTCAATTTGTCTTTCCTTGATTTTTGATTGATAATGTTTTGGCATTCAATGTAAAAGAGCTGTGGCCTTCAAGTCTGGTGGAAGAAAAAAGCCATGAAAATAGGAAAGAAAAGTACCCCATTTGAAGTTCAAACTAAGACTGACACACTACCTACTGCACTAGCGAGACCAGACATTTTCACCCCATCGCAACATGGATAAATTAAAGCACGTAATGACTTTTTATTTTGTTCTTTTATTTATTTTCATATTACTTACGCTAAACCTTATCTGCTCCCATATGGTCTAGCGGTTAGGATTCCTGGTTCTCACTCAGGTAGCCTGGGTTTGACTCACGGTATGGGAATGTGCCTCCGTTTAGACTTGAACCTGCATTCGATGGTCGCGTGGGTCAGTTTAATGTTTCTGGATGAAAGTGCTTTTGTGGCCAAAAATCTGAATGTGCCTTTTCTTCATTTTGCACAAGATACTATTTTGGCTTTAGGTTTTGAATAATTACCATCTCTCCCTTATCACTCCAAGTTGTCAAGGAGGTCATAAGCACCATTGTCCTCTCCATCAATTTGGCTTTCCTTCATTTTTGATTGATAATGTTTTGGCATTCAATGTAAAAGAGCTGTGGCCTTCAAGTCTGGTGGAAGAAAAAAGCCATGAAAATAGGAAAGAAAAGTACCCCATTTGAAGTTCAAACTAAGACTGACACACTACCTACTGCACTAGCGAGACCAGACATTTTCACCCCATCGCAACATGGATAAATTAAAGCAAGTAATGACTTTTTACTTTATTATTTTTTTTTTTAATATTACATACACAAAACCTTATCTGCTCCCATATGGTCTAGCGGTTAGGATTCCTGGTTCTCACCCAGGTGGCCCGGCTTCGACTCCCGGTATGGGAATGAGCCTCCATTTAGACTTGAACCTGCATTCGATGGTCGAGTGGGTCAGTTTAATGTTTCTGGATGAAAGTGCTTTTGTGGCCAAAAATCTGAATGTGCCTTTTCTTCATTTTGCACAAGATACTATTTTGGCTTTAGGTTTTGAATAATTCCCATCTCTCCCTTATCACTCCAAGTTGTCAAGGAAGTCAGAAGCACCATTGTCCTGTCCGTCAATTTGGCTTTCCTTGATTTTTGATTGATAATGTTTTGGCATTCAATGTAAAAGAGCTGTGGCCTTCAAGTCTGGTGGAAGAAAAAAGCCATGAAAATAGGAAAGAAAAGTACCCCATTTGAAGTTCAAACTAAGACTGACACACTACCTACTGCACTAGCGAGACCAGACATTTTCACCCCATCGCAACATGGATAAATTAAAGCAAGTAATGACTTTTATTTTGTTCTTTTATTTATTTTCATATTACTTACTCTAAACCTTATCTGCTCCCATATGGTCTAGCGATTAGGATTCCTGGTTCTCACCTGGGTGGCCTGGGTTCCACTCCCGGTATGGGAATGAGCCTCCATTTAGACTTGAACCTGCATTCGGTGGTCGAGTGGGTCAGTTTAATGTTTCTGGATGAAAGTGCTTTTGTAGCCAAAAATCTGAATGTGCCTTTTCTTCATTTTGCACAAGATACTATTTTGGCTTTAGGTTTTGAATAATTCCCAACACTCCCTTATCACTCCAAGTTGTCAAGGAAGTCAGAAGCACCATTGTCCTGTCCGTCAATTTGGCTTTCCTTCATTTTTGATTGATAATGTTTTGGCATTCAATGTAAAAGAGCTGTGGCCTTCAAGTCTGGTGGAAGAAAAAAGCCATGAAAATAGGAAAGAAAAGTACCCCCATTTGAAGTTCAAACTAAGACTGACACACTACCTACTGCACTAGCGAGACCAGACATTTTCACCCCATCGCAACATGGATAAATTAAAGCAAGTAATGACTTTTTATTTTGTTCTTTTATTTATTTTTATATTACTTACTCTAAACCTTATTTGCTCCCATATTGTCTAGCGGTTAGGATTCCTGGTTCTCACCCAGGTGGTCTGGGTTCAACTCCTGGTATGGGAAAGAGCCTCCATTTAGACTTGAACCTGCATTCGATGGTCAAGTGGGTCAGTTTAATTTTTTCTGGATGAAAGTGCTTTTGTGGCTAAAAATCTGAATGTGCCTTTTCTTTATTTTGCACAAGATACTATTTTGGCTTTAGGTTTTGAATAATTCCCATCTCTCCCTCATCACTCCAAGTTGTCAAGGAAGTCAGAAGCACCATTGTCCTGTCCGTCAATTTGGCTTTCCTTCATTTTTGATTGATAATGTTTTGGCATTCAATGTAAAAGAGCTGTGGCCTTCAAGTCTGGTGGAAGAAAAAAGCCATGAAAATAGGAAAGAAAAGTACCCCATTTGAAGTTCAAACTAAGACTGACACACTACCTACTGCACTAGCGAGACCAGACATTTTCACCCCATCGCAACATGGATAAATTAAAGCAAGTAATGACTTTTATTTTGTTCTTTTATTTATTTTTATATTACTTACTCTAAACCTTATCTCCTCCCATATGGTCTAGCGGTTAGGATTCCTGGTTGTGGCCCGGGTTCGACTCCTGGTATGGGAATGAGCCTCCATTTAGACTTGAACCTGCATTCGATGGTCGAGTGGGTCAGTTTAATGTTTCTGGATGAAAGTGCTTTTGTGGCCAAAAATCTGAAAGTGCCTTTTCTTCATTTTGCACAAGATACTATTTTGGCTTTAGGTTTTGAATAATTCCCATCTCTCCCTTATCACTCCAAGTTGTCAAGGAAGTCAGAAGCACCATTGTCCTGTCCGTCAATTTGGCTTTCCTTGATTTTTGATTGATAATGTTTTGGCATTCAATGTAAAAGAGCTGTGGCCTTCAAGTCTGGTGGAAGAAAAAAGCCATGAAAATAGGAAAGAAAAGTACCCCATTTGAAGTTCAAACTAAGACTGACACACTACCTACTGCACTAGCGAGACCAGACATTTTCACCCCATCGCAACATGGATAAATTAAAGCAAGTAATGACATTTATTTTGTTCTTTTATTTATTTTTATATTACTTACTCTAAACCTTATCTCCTCCCATATGGTCTAGCGGTTAGGATTCCTGGTTGTGGCCCGGGTTCGACTCCTGGTATGGGAATGAGCCTCCATTTAGACTTGAACCTGAATTCGATGGTCGAGTGGGTCAGTTTAATGTTTCTGGATGAAAGTGCTTTTGTGGCCAAAAATCTGAATGTGCCTTTTCTTCATTTTGCACAAGATACTATTTTGGCTTTAGGTTTTGAATAATTCCCATCTCTCCCTTATCACTCCAAGTTGTCAAGGAAGTCAGAAGCACCATTGTCCTGTCCGTCAATTTGGCTTTCCTTAATTTTTGATTGATAATGTTTTGGCATTCAATGTAAAAGAGCTGTGGCCTTCAAGTCTGGTGGAAGAAAAAAGCCATGAAAATAGGAAAGAAAAGTACCCCATTTGAAGTTCAAACTAAGACTGACACACTACCTACTGCACTAGCGAGACCAGACATTTTCACCCCATCGCAACATGGATAAATTAAAGCAAGTAATGACTTTTTACTTTATTATTTTTTTTTTTTATATTACATACGCAAAACCTTATCTGCTGCCATATGGTCTAGAGGTTAGGATTCCTGGTTCTCTCCCAGGTGGCCCGGGTTTGACTCCTGGTATGGGAATAAGCCCCCATTTAGACTTGAACCTGCATTCGATGGTCGAGTGGGTCAGTTTAATGTTTCTGGATGAAAGTGCTTTTGTGGCCAAAAATCTGAAAGTGCCTTTTCTTCATTTTGCACAAGATACTATTTTGGCTTTAGGTTTTGAATAATTCCCATCTCTCCCTTATCACTCCAAGTTGTCAAGGAAGTCAGAAGCACCATTGTCCTGTCCGTCAATTTGTCTTTCCTTGATTTTTGATTGATAATGTTTTGGCATTCAATGTAAAAGAGCTGTGGCCTTCAAGTCTGGTGGAAGAAAAAAGCCATGAAAATAGGAAAGAAAAGTACCCCATTTGAAGTTCAAACTAAGACTGACACACTACCTACTGCACTAGCGAGACCAGACATTTTCACCCCATCGCAACATGGATAAATTAAAGCACGTAATGACTTTTTATTTTGTTCTTTTATTTATTTTCATATTACTTACGCTAAACCTTATCTGCTCCCATATGGTCTAGCGGTTAGGATTCCTGGTTCTCACTCAGGTAGCCTGGGTTTGACTCACGGTATGGGAATGTGCCTCCGTTTAGACTTGAACCTGCATTCGATGGTCGCGTGGGTCAGTTTAGTGTTTCTGGATGAAAGTGCTTTTGTGGCCAAAAATCTGAATGTGCCTTTTCTTCATTTTGCACAAGATACTATTTTGGCTTTAGGTTTTGAATAATTCCCATCTCTCCCTTATCACTCCAAGTTGTCAAGGAGGTCATAAGCACCATTGTCCTCTCCATCAATTTGGCTTTCCTTCATTTTTGATTGATAATGTTTTGGCATTCAATGTAAAAGAGCTGTGGCCTTCAAGTCTGGTGGAAGAAAAAAGCCATGAAAATAGGAAAGAAAAGTACCCCATTTGAAGTTCAAACTAAGACTGACACACTACCTACTGCACTAGCGAGACCAGACATTTTCACCCCATCGCAACATGGATAAATTAAAGCAAGTAATGACATTTATTTTGTTCTTTTATTTATTTTTATATTACTTACTCTAAACCTTATCTCCTCCCATATGGTCTAGCGGTTAGGATTCCTGGTTGTGGCCCGGGTTCGACTCCTGGTATGGGAATGAGCCTCCATTTAGACTTGAACCTGAATTCGATGGTCGAGTGGGTCAGTTTAATGTTTCTGGATGAAAGTGCTTTTGTGGCCAAAAATCTGAATGTGCCTTTTCTTCATTTTGCACAAGATACTATTTTGGCTTTAGGTTTTGAATAATTCCCATCTCTACCTTATCACTCCAAGTTGTCAAGGAAGTCAGAAGCACCATTGTCCTGTCCGTCAATTTGGCTTTCCTTAATTTTTGATTGATAATGTTTTGGCATTCAATGTAAAAGAGCTGTGGCCTTCAAGTCTGGTGGAAGAAAAAAGCCATGAAAATAGGAAAGAAAAGTACCCCATTTGAAGTTCAAACTAAGACTGACACACTACCTACTGCACTAGCGAGACCAGACATTTTCACCCCATCGCAACATGGATAAATTAAAGCAAGTAATGACTTTTTACTTTATTATTTTTTTTTTTTATATTACCTACGCAAAACCTTATCTGCTGCCATATGGTCTAGAGGTTAGGATTCCTGGTTCTCTCCCAGGTGGCCCGTGTTCGACTCCTGGTATGGGAATAAGCCCCCATTTAGACTTGAACCTGCATTCGATGGTCGAGTGGGTCAGTTTAATGTTTCTGGATGAAAGTGCTTTTGTGGCCAAAAATCTGAATATTCCTTTTCTTCATTTTGCACAAGATACTATTTTGGCTTTAGGTTTTGAATAATTCTCAACTCTCCCTTATCACTCCAAGTTGTCAAGGAAGTCAGAAGCACCATTGTCCTCTCCGTCAATTTGGCTTTCCTTCATTTTTGATTGATAATGTTTTGCCATTCAATGTAAAAGAGCTGTGGCCTTCAAGTCTGGTGGAAGAAAAAAGCCATGAAAATAGGAAAGAAAAGTACCCCATTTGAAGTTCAAACTAAGACTGACACACTACCTACTGCACTAGCGAGACCAGACATTTTCACCCCATCGCAACATGGATAAATTAAAGCAAGTAATGACTTTTTACTTTATTAATTTTTTTTTTATATTACATACACAAAACCTTATCTGCTCCCATATGGTCTAGCGGTTAGGATTCCTGGTTCTCACCCAGGTGGCCTGGGTTTGACTCCCGGTATGGGATTGAGCCTCCATTTAGACTTGAACCTGCATTCGATGGTCGAGTGGTTCAGGTTAATGTTTCTGGATGAAAGTACTTTTGTGGCCAAAAATCGGAATGTGCCTTTTCTTCATTTTGCACAAGATGCTATTTTGGCTTTAGGTTTTGAATAATTCCCATCTCTCCCTTATCACTCCAAGTTGTCAAGGAAGTCAGAAGCACCATTGTCCTGTCAGTCAATTTGGCTTTCCTTGATTTTTGATTGATAATGTTTTGGCATTCAATGTAAAAGAGCTGTGGCCTTCAAGTCTGGTGGAAGAAAAAAGCCATGAAAATAGGAAAGAAAAGTACCCCATTTGAAGTTCAAACTAAGACTGACACACTACCTACTGCACTAGCGAGACCAGACATTTTCACCCCATCGCAACATGGATAAATTAAAGCAAGTAATGACTTTTTATTTTGTTCTTTTATTTATTTTCATATTACTTACTCTAAAACTTATCTGCTCCCATATGGTCTAGCGGTTAGGATTCCTGGTACTCACCTGGGTGGCCTGGGTTCGACTCCCGGTATGGGAATGAGCCTCCATTTAGGCTTGAACCTGCATTCGGTGGTCGAGTGGGTCAGTTTAATGTTTCTGGATGAAAGTGCTTTTGTGGCCAAAAATCTGAATGTGCCTGTTCTTCATTTTGCACAAGATACTATTTTGGCTTTATGTTTTGAATAATTCCCATCTCTCCCTTATCACTCCAAGTTGTCAAGGAGGTCAGAAGCACCATTGTCCTCTCCGTCAATTTGGCTTTCCTTGATTTTTGATTGATAATGTTTTGGCATTCAATGTAAAAGAGCTGTGGCCTTCAAGTCTGGTGGAAGAAAAAAGCCATGAAAATAGGAAAGAAAAGTACCCCATTTGAAGTTCAAACTAAGACTGACACACTACCTACTGCACTAGCGAGACCAGACATTTTCACCCCATCGCAACATGGATAAATTAAAGCACGTAATGACTTTTTATTTTGTTCTTTTATTTATTTTCATATTACTTACGCTAAACCTTATCTGCTCCCATATGGTCTAGCGGTTAGGATTCCTGGTTCTCACTCAGGTAGCCTGGGTTTGACTCACGGTATGGGAATGTGCCTCCGTTTAGACTTGAACCTGCATTCGATGGTCGCGTGGGTCAGTTTAATGTTTCTGGATGAAAGTGCTTTTGTGGCCAAAAATCTGAATGTGCCTTTTCTTCATTTTGCACAAGATACTATTTTGGCTTTAGGTTTTGAATAATTACCATCTCTCCCTTATCACTCCAAGTTGTCAAGGAGGTCATAAGCACCATTGTCCTCTCCATCAATTTGGCTTTCCTTCATTTTTGATTGATAATGTTTTGGCATTCAATGTAAAAGAGCTGTGGCCTTCAAGTCTGGTGGAAGAAAAAAGCCATGAAAATAGGAAAGAAAAGTACCCCATTTGAAGTTCAAACTAAGACTGACACACTACCTACTGCACTAGCGAGACCAGACATTTTCACCCCATCGCAACATGGATAAATTAAAGCAAGTAATGACTTTTTACTTTATTATTTTTTTTTTTAATATTACATACACAAAACCTTATCTGCTCCCATATGGTCTAGCGGTTAGGATTCCTGGTTCTCACCCAGGTGGCCCGGCTTCGACTCCCGGTATGGGAATGAGCCTCCATTTAGACTTGAACCTGCATTCGATGGTCGAGTGGGTCAGTTTAATGTTTCTGGATGAAAGTGCTTTTGTGGCCAAAAATCTGAATGTGCCTTTTCTTCATTTTGCACAAGATACTATTTTGGCTTTAGGTTTTGAATAATTCCCATCTCTCCCTTATCACTCCAAGTTGTCAAGGAAGTCAGAAGCACCATTGTCCTGTCCGTCAATTTGGCTTTCCTTGATTTTTGATTGATAATGTTTTGGCATTCAATGTAAAAGAGCTGTGGCCTTCAAGTCTGGTGGAAGAAAAAAGCCATGAAAATAGGAAAGAAAAGTACCCCATTTGAAGTTCAAACTAAGACTGACACACTACCTACTGCACTAGCGAGACCAGACATTTTCACCCCATCGCAACATGGATAAATTAAAGCAAGTAATGACTTTTATTTTGTTCTTTTATTTATTTTCATATTACTTACTCTAAACCTTATCTGCTCCCATATGGTCTAGCGATTAGGATTCCTGGTTCTCACCTGGGTGGCCTGGGTTCCACTCCCGGTATGGGAATGAGCCTCCATTTAGACTTGAACCTGCATTCGGTGGTCGAGTGGGTCAGTTTAATGTTTCTGGATGAAAGTGCTTTTGTAGCCAAAAATCTGAATGTGCCTTTTCTTCATTTTGCACAAGATACTATTTTGGCTTTAGGTTTTGAATAATTCCCAACACTCCCTTATCACTCCAAGTTGTCAAGGAAGTCAGAAGCACCATTGTCCTGTCCGTCAATTTGGCTTTCCTTCATTTTTGATTGATAATGTTTTGGCATTCAATGTAAAAGAGCTGTGGCCTTCAAGTCTGGTGGAAGAAAAAAGCCATGAAAATAGGAAAGAAAAGTACCCCATTTGAAGTTCAAACTAAGACTGACACACTACCTACTGCACTAGCGAGACCAGACATTTTCACCCCATCGCAACATGGATAAATTAAAGCAAGTAATGACTTTTTATTTTGTTCTTTTATTTATTTTTATATTACTTACTCTAAACCTTATTTGCTCCCATATTGTCTAGCGGTTAGGATTCCTGGTTCTCACCCAGGTGGTCTGGGTTCAACTCCTGGTATGGGAAAGAGCCTCCATTTAGACTTGAACCTGCATTCGATGGTCAAGTGGGTCAGTTTAATTTTTTCTGGATGAAAGTGCTTTTGTGGCTAAAAATCTGAATGTGCCTTTTCTTTATTTTGCACAAGATACTATTTTGGCTTTAGGTTTTGAATAATTCCCATCTCTCCCTCATCACTCCAAGTTGTCAAGGAAGTCAGAAGCACCATTGTCCTGTCCGTCAATTTGGCTTTCCTTCATTTTTGATTGATAATGTTTTGGCATTCAATGTAAAAGAGCTGTGGCCTTCAAGTCTGGTGGAAGAAAAAAGCCATGAAAATAGGAAAGAAAAGTACCCCATTTGAAGTTCAAACTAAGACTGACACACTACCTACTGCACTAGCGAGACCAGACATTTTCACCCCATCGCAACATGGATAAATTAAAGCCAGTAATGACTTTTTATTTTGTTCTTTTATTTATTTTTATATTACTTACTCTAAACCTTATCTCCTCCCATATGGTCTAGCAGTTAGGATTCCTGGTTCTCACCCAGGTGGCCCGTGTTCGACTCCCGGTATGGGAATGAGCCTCCATTTAGACTTGAACCTGCATTCGATGGTCGAGTGGGTCAGTTTAATGTTTCTGGATGAAAGTGCTTTTGTGGCCAAAAATCTGAATGTGCCTTTTCTTCATTTTGCACAAGATACTATTTTGGCTTTAGGTTTTGAATAATTCCCATCTCTCCCTTATCACTCCAAGTTGTCAAGGAAGTCAGAAGCACCATTGTCCTGTCAGTCAATTTGGCTTTCCTTGATTTTTGATTGATAATGTTTTGGCATTCAATGTAAAAGAGCTGTGGCCTTCAAGTCTGGTGGAAGAAAAAAGCCATGAAAATAGGAAAGAAAAGTACCCCATTTGAAGTTCAAACTAAGACTGACACACTACCTACTGCACTAGCGAGACCAGACATTTTCACCCCATCGCAACATGGATAAATTAAAGCAAGTAATGACTTTTTATTTTGTTCTTTTATTTATTTTCATATTACTTACTCTAAAACTTATCTGCTCCCATATGGTCTAGCGGTTAGGATTCCTGGTACTCACCTGGGTGGCCTGGGTTCGACTCCCGGTATGGGAATGAGCCTCCATTTAGGCTTGAACCTGCATTCGGTGGTCGAGTGGGTCAGTTTAATGTTTCTGGATGAAAGTGCTTTTGTGGCCAAAAATCTGAATGTGCCTGTTCTTCATTTTGCACAAGATACTATTTTGGCTTTATGTTTTGAATAATTCCCATCTCTCCCTTATCACTCCAAGTTGTCAAGGAGGTCAGAAGCACCATTGTCCTCTCCGTCAATTTGGCTTTCCTTGATTTTTGATTGATAATGTTTTGGCATTCAATGTAAAAGAGCTGTGGCCTTCAAGTCTGGTGGAAGAAAAAAGCCATGAAAATAGGAAAGAAAAGTACCCCATTTGAAGTTCAAACTAAGACTGACACACTACCTACTGCACTAGCGAGACCAGACATTTTCACCCCATCGCAACATGGATAAATTAAAGCAAGTAATGACTTTTTACTTTATAAATTTTTTTTTTTATATTACATACACAAAACCTTATCTGCTCCCATATGGTCTAGCGGTTAGGATTCCTGGTTCTCACCCAGGTGGCCCGGGTTCGACTCCCGGTATGGGAATGAGCCTCCATTTAGACTTGAACCTGCATTCGATGGTCGAGTGGGTCAGTTTAATGTTTCGGGATGAAGGTGCTTTTGTGGCCAAAAATCGGAATGTGCCTTTTCTTCATTTTGCACAAGATACTATTTTGGCTTTATGTTTTGAATAATTCCCATCTCTCCCTTATCACTCCAAGTTGTCAAGGAAGTCAGAAGCACCATTGTCCTGTCAGTCAATTTTGCTTTCCTTGATTTTTGATTGATAATGTTTTGGCATTCAATGTAAAAGAGCTGTGGCCTTCAAGTCTGGTGGAAGAAAAAAGCCATGAAAATAGGAAAGAAAAGTACCCCATTTGAAGTTCAAACTAAGACTGACACACTACCTACTGCACTAGCGAGACCAGACCTTTTCACCCCATCGCAACATGGATAAATTAAAGCAAGTAATGACTTTTTACTTTATTAATTTTTTTTTTTATATTACATACACAAAACCTTATCTGCTCCCATATGGTCTAGCGGTTAGGATTCCTGGTTCTCACCCAGGTGGCCCAGGTTCGACTCCCGGTATGGGAATGAGCCTCCATTTAGACTTGAACCTGCATTCGATGGTTGAGTGGGTCAGTTTAATGTTTCGGGATGAAAGTGCTTTTGTGGCCAAAAATCGGAATGTGCCTTTTCTTCATTTTGCACAAGATACTATTTTGGCTTTAGGTTTTGAATAATTCCCATCTCTCCCTTATCACTCCAAGTTTTCAAGGAAGTCAGAAGCACCATTGTCCTGTCAGTCAATTTGGCTTTCCTTGATTTTTGATTGATAATGTTTTGGCATTCAATGTAAAAGAGCTGTGGCCTTCAAGTCTGGTGGAAGAAAAAAGCCATGAAAATAGGAAAGAAAAGTACCCCATTTGAAGTTCAAACTAAGACTGACACACTACCTACTGCACTAGCGAGACCAGACATTTTCACCCCATCGCAACATGGATAAATTAAAGCAAGTAATGACTTTTTATTTTGTTCTTTTATTTATTTTCATATTACTTACTCTAAAACTTATCTGCTCCCATATGGTCTAGCGGTTAGGATTCCTGGTGGCCTGGATTCGACTCCCGGTATGGGAATGAGCCTCCATTTAGACTTGAACCTGCATTCGATGGTTGAGTGGGTCAGTTTAATGTTTCGGGATGAAAGTGCTTTTGTGGCCAAAAATCGGAATGTGCCTTTTCTTCATTTTGCACAAGATACTATTTTGGCTTTAGGTTTTGAATAATTCCCATCTCTCCCTTATCACTCCAAGTTGTCAAGGAAGTCAGAAGCACCATTGTCCTGTCAGTCAATTTGGCTTTCCTTGATTTTTGATTGATAATGTTTTGGCATTCAATGTAAAAGAGCTGTGGCCTTCAAGTCTGGTGGAAGAAAAAAGCCATGAAAATAGGAAAGAAAAGTACCCCATTTGAAGTTCAAACTAAGACTGACACACTACCTACTGCACTAGCGAGACCAGACATTTTCACCCCATCGCAACATGGATAAATGAAAGCAAGTAATGACTTTTTACTTTATTAATTTTTTTTTTTATATTACATACACTAAACCTTATCTGCTCCCATATGGTCTAGCGGTTAGGATTCCTGGTTCTCACCCAGGTGGCCCAGGTTCGACTCCCGGTATGGGAGTGAGCCTCCATTTAGACTTGAACCTGCATTTGATGGTCGAGTGGGTCAGTTTAATGTTTCTGGATGAAAGTGCTTTTGTGGCCAAAAATCGGAATGTGACTTTTCTTCATTTTGCACAAGATACTATTTTGGCTTTAGGTTTTGAATAATTCCCATCTCTCCCTTATCACTCCAAGTTGTCAAGGAAGTCAGAAGCACCATTGTCCTGTCAGTCAATTTGGCTTTCCTTGATTTTTGATTGATAATGTTTTGGCATTCAATGTAAAAGAGCTGTGGCCTTCAAGTCTGGTGGAAGAAAAAAGCCATGAAAATAGGAAAGAAAAGTACCCCATTTGAAGTTCAAACTAAGACTGACACACTACCTACTGCACTAGCGAGACCAGACATTTTCACCCCATCGCAACATGGATAAATTAAAGCAAGTAATGACTTTTTATTTTGTTCTTTTATTTATTTTCATATTACTTACTCTAAAACTTATCTGCTCCCATATGGTCTAGCGGTTAGGATTCCTGGTTCTCACCCAGGTGGCCTGGGTTTGACTCCCGGTATGGGAATGTGCCTCCGTTTAGACTTGAACCTGCATTCGATGGTTGCGTGGGTCAGTTTAATGTTTCTGGATGAAAGTGCTTTTGTGGCCAAAAATCTGAATGTACCTTTTCTTCATTTTGCACAAGATACTATTTTGGCTTTAGGTTTTGAATAATTCTCAACTCTCCCTTATCACTCCAAGTTGTCAAGGAAGTCAGAAGCACCATTGTCCTCTCCGTCAATTTGGCTTTCCTTCATTTTTGATTGATAATGTTTTGGCATTCAATGTAAAAGAGCTGTGGCCTTCAAGTCTGGTGGACCAGACATTTTCACCCCATCGCAACATGGATAAATTAAAGCAAGTAATGACTTTTTACTTCATTATTTTTTTTTTATATATTACATACACATAACCTTGTCTGCTCCCATATGGTCTAGCGGTTAGGATTCCTGGTTTTCACCCAGGTGGCCTGGGTTTGACTCCCGGTATGGGAATGAGCCTCCATTTAGACTTGAACCTGCATTCGATCGTCGAGTGGGTAAGTTTAATGTTTCTGGATGAAAGTGCTTTTGTGGCTAAAAATCTGAATGTGCATTTTCTTCATTTTGCACAAGATACTATTTTGGCTTTAGGTTTTGAATAATTCCCATCTCTCCCTTATCACTCCAAGTTGTCAAGGAAGTCAGAAGCACCATTGTCCTGACCGTCAATTTGGCTTTCCTTCATTTTTGATTGATAATGTTTTGGCATTCAATGTAAAAGAGCTGTGGCCTTCAAGTCTGGTGGAAGAAAAAAGCCATGAAAATAGGAAAGAAAAGTACCCCATTTGAAGTTCAAACTAAGACTGACACACTACCTACTGCACTAGCGAGACCAGACATTTTCATCCCATCGCAACATGGATAAATTAAAGCAAGTAATTACTTTTTACTTTATTAATTTTTTTTTTATATTACATACACAAAACCTTATCTGCTCCCATATAGTCTAGCGGTTAGGGTTCCTGGTTCTCACCCAGGTGGCCCGGGTTTGACTCCCGGTATGGGAATGAGCCTCCATTTAGACTTGAACCTGCATTTGATTGTTGAGTGGGTCAGTTTAATGTTTCTGGATGAAAGTGCTTTTGTTGCCAAAAATCTGAATGTGCCTTTTCTTCATTTTGCACAAGATACTATTTTGGCTTTAGGTTTTGAATAATTACCATCTCTCCCTTATCACTCCAAGTTGTCAAGGAAGTCAGAAGCACCATTGTCCTCTCCGTCAATTTGGCTTTCCTTCATTTTTTATTGATAATGTTTTGGCATTCAATGTAAAAGAGCTGTGGCCTTCAAGTCTGGTGGAAGAGAAAAGCCATGAAAATAGGAAAGAAAAGTACCCCATTTGAAGTTCAAACTAAGACTGACACACTACCTACTGCACTAGCGAGACCAGACATTTTCACCCCATCGCAACATGGATAAATTAAAGCAAGTAATGACTTTTTATTTTGTTCTTTTATTTATTTTCATATTACTTACTCTAAAACTTATCTGCTCCCATATGGTCTAGCGGTTAGGATTCCTGGTACTCACCTGGGTGGCCTGGGTTCGACTCCCGGTATGGGAATGAGCCTCCATTTAGGCTTGAACCTGCATTCGGTGGTCGAGTGGGTCAGTTTAATGTTTCTGGATGAAAGTGCTTTTGTGGCCAAAAATCTGAATGTGCCTGTTCTTCATTTTGCACAAGATACTATTTTGGCTTTATGTTTTGAATAATTCCCATCTCTCCCTTATCACTCCAAGTTGTCAAGGAGGTCAGAAGCACCATTGTCCTCTCCGTCAATTTGGCTTTCCTTGATTTTTGATTGATAATGTTTTGGCATTCAATGTAAAAGAGCTGTGGCCTTCAAGTCTGGTGGAAGAAAAAAGCCATGAAAATAGGAAAGAAAAGTACCCCATTTGAAGTTCAAACTAAGACTGACACACTACCTACTGCACTAGCGAGACCAGACATTTTCACCCCATCGCAACATGGATAAATTAAAGCAAGTAATGACTTTTTACTTTATAAATTTTTTTTTTTATATTACATACACAAAACCTTATCTGCTCCCATATGGTCTAGCGGTTAGGATTCCTGGTTCTCACCCAGGTGGCCCGGGTTCGACTCCCGGTATGGGAATGAGCCTCCATTTAGACTTGAACCTGCATTCGATGGTCGAGTGGGTCAGTTTAATGTTTCGGGATGAAGGTGCTTTTGTGGCCAAAAATCGGAATGTGCCTTTTCTTCATTTTGCACAAGATACTATTTTGGCTTTATGTTTTGAATAATTCCCATCTCTCCCTTATCACTCCAAGTTGTCAAGGAAGTCAGAAGCACCATTGTCCTGTCAGTCAATTTTGCTTTCCTTGATTTTTGATTGATAATGTTTTGGCATTCAATGTAAAAGAGCTGTGGCCTTCAAGTCTGGTGGAAGAAAAAAGCCATGAAAATAGGAAAGAAAAGTACCCCATTTGAAGTTCAAACTAAGACTGACACACTACCTACTGCACTAGCGAGACCAGACCTTTTCACCCCATCGCAACATGGATAAATTAAAGCAAGTAATGACTTTTTACTTTATTAATTTTTTTTTTTATATTACATACACAAAACCTTATCTGCTCCCATATGGTCTAGCGGTTAGGATTCCTGGTTCTCACCCAGGTGGCCCAGGTTCGACTCCCGGTATGGGAATGAGCCTCCATTTAGACTTGAACCTGCATTCGATGGTTGAGTGGGTCAGTTTAATGTTTCGGGATGAAAGTGCTTTTGTGGCCAAAAATCGGAATGTGCCTTTTCTTCATTTTGCACAAGATACTATTTTGGCTTTAGGTTTTGAATAATTCCCATCTCTCCCTTATCACTCCAAGTTTTCAAGGAAGTCAGAAGCACCATTGTCCTGTCAGTCAATTTGGCTTTCCTTGATTTTTGATTGATAATGTTTTGGCATTCAATGTAAAAGAGCTGTGGCCTTCAAGTCTGGTGGAAGAAAAAAGCCATGAAAATAGGAAAGAAAAGTACCCCATTTGAAGTTCAAACTAAGACTGACACACTACCTACTGCACTAGCGAGACCAGACATTTTCACCCCATCGCAACATGGATAAATTAAAGCAAGTAATGACTTTTTATTTTGTTCTTTTATTTATTTTCATATTACTTACTCTAAAACTTATCTGCTCCCATATGGTCTAGCGGTTAGGATTCCTGGTGGCCTGGATTCGACTCCCGGTATGGGAATGAGCCTCCATTTAGACTTGAACCTGCATTCGATGGTTGAGTGGGTCAGTTTAATGTTTCGGGATGAAAGTGCTTTTGTGGCCAAAAATCGGAATGTGCCTTTTCTTCATTTTGCACAAGATACTATTTTGGCTTTAGGTTTTGAATAATTCCCATCTCTCCCTTATCACTCCAAGTTGTCAAGGAAGTCAGAAGCACCATTGTCCTGTCAGTCAATTTGGCTTTCCTTGATTTTTGATTGATAATGTTTTGGCATTCAATGTAAAAGAGCTGTGGCCTTCAAGTCTGGTGGAAGAAAAAAGCCATGAAAATAGGAAAGAAAAGTACCCCATTTGAAGTTCAAACTAAGACTGACACACTACCTACTGCACTAGCGAGACCAGACATTTTCACCCCATCGCAACATGGATAAATGAAAGCAAGTAATGACTTTTTACTTTATTAATTTTTTTTTTTATATTACATACACTAAACCTTATCTGCTCCCATATGGTCTAGCGGTTAGGATTCCTGGTTCTCACCCAGGTGGCCCAGGTTCGACTCCCGGTATGGGAGTGAGCCTCCATTTAGACTTGAACCTGCATTTGATGGTCGAGTGGGTCAGTTTAATGTTTCTGGATGAAAGTGCTTTTGTGGCCAAAAATCGGAATGTGACTTTTCTTCATTTTGCACAAGATACTATTTTGGCTTTAGGTTTTGAATAATTCCCATCTCTCCCTTATCACTCCAAGTTGTCAAGGAAGTCAGAAGCACCATTGTCCTGTCAGTCAATTTGGCTTTCCTTGATTTTTGATTGATAATGTTTTGGCATTCAATGTAAAAGAGCTGTGGCCTTCAAGTCTGGTGGAAGAAAAAAGCCATGAAAATAGGAAAGAAAAGTACCCCATTTGAAGTTCAAACTAAGACTGACACACTACCTACTGCACTAGCGAGACCAGACATTTTCACCCCATCGCAACATGGATAAATTAAAGCAAGTAATGACTTTTTATTTTGTTCTTTTATTTATTTTCATATTACTTACTCTAAAACTTATCTGCTCCCATATGGTCTAGCGGTTAGGATTCCTGGTTCTCACCCAGGTGGCCTGGGTTTGACTCCCGGTATGGGAATGTGCCTCCGTTTAGACTTGAACCTGCATTCGATGGTTGCGTGGGTCAGTTTAATGTTTCTGGATGAAAGTGCTTTTGTGGCCAAAAATCTGAATGTACCTTTTCTTCATTTTGCACAAGATACTATTTTGGCTTTAGGTTTTGAATAATTCTCAACTCTCCCTTATCACTCCAAGTTGTCAAGGAAGTCAGAAGCACCATTGTCCTCTCCGTCAATTTGGCTTTCCTTCATTTTTGATTGATAATGTTTTGGCATTCAATGTAAAAGAGCTGTGGCCTTCAAGTCTGGTGGACCAGACATTTTCACCCCATCGCAACATGGATAAATTAAAGCAAGTAATGACTTTTTACTTCATTATTTTTTTTTTATATATTACATACACATAACCTTGTCTGCTCCCATATGGTCTAGCGGTTAGGATTCCTGGTTTTCACCCAGGTGGCCTGGGTTTGACTCCCGGTATGGGAATGAGCCTCCATTTAGACTTGAACCTGCATTCGATCGTCGAGTGGGTAAGTTTAATGTTTCTGGATGAAAGTGCTTTTGTGGCTAAAAATCTGAATGTGCATTTTCTTCATTTTGCACAAGATACTATTTTGGCTTTAGGTTTTGAATAATTCCCATCTCTCCCTTATCACTCCAAGTTGTCAAGGAAGTCAGAAGCACCATTGTCCTGACCGTCAATTTGGCTTTCCTTCATTTTTGATTGATAATGTTTTGGCATTCAATGTAAAAGAGCTGTGGCCTTCAAGTCTGGTGGAAGAAAAAAGCCATGAAAATAGGAAAGAAAAGTACCCCATTTGAAGTTCAAACTAAGACTGACACACTACCTACTGCACTAGCGAGACCAGACATTTTCATCCCATCGCAACATGGATAAATTAAAGCAAGTAATGACTTTTTACTTTATTAATTTTTTTTTTATATTACATACACAAAACCTTATCTGCTCCCATATAGTCTAGCGGTTAGGGTTCCTGGTTCTCACCCAGGTGGCCCGGGTTTGACTCCCGGTATGGGAATGAGCCTCCATTTAGACTTGAACCTGCATTTGATTGTTGAGTGGGTCAGTTTAATGTTTCTGGATGAAAGTGCTTTTGTTGCCAAAAATCTGAATGTGCCTTTTCTTCATTTTGCACAAGATACTATTTTGGCTTTAGGTTTTGAATAATTACCATCTCTCCCTTATCACTCCAAGTTGTCAAGGAAGTCAGAAGCACCATTGTCCTCTCCGTCAATTTGGCTTTCCTTCATTTTTTATTGATAATGTTTTGGCATTCAATGTAAAAGAGCTGTGGCCTTCAAGTCTGGTGGAAGAGAAAAGCCATGAAAATAGGAAAGAAAAGTACCCCATTTGAAGTTCAAACTAAGACTCACACACTACCTACTGCACTAGCGAGACCAGACATTTTCACCCCATTGCAACATGGATAACTTAAAGCAAGTAATGACTTTTTACTTTATTATTATTTTTTTTTATATTACATACACAAAACTTTATCTGCTCCCATGTAGTCTAGCGGTTAGGATTCCTGGTTCTCACCCAGGTGGCCCGGGTTTGACTCCCGGTATGGGAATGAGCCTCCATTTAGACTTGAACCTGCATTCGATGGTCGAGTGGGTCAGTTTAATGTTTCTGGATGAAAGTGCTTTTGTGGCCAAAAATTTGAATGTGCCTTTTCTTCATTTTGCACAAGATACTATTTTGGCTTTAGGTTTTGAATGATTACCATCTCTCCCTTATCACTCCAAGTTGTCAAGGAAGTCAGAAGCACCATTGTCCTCTCCGTCAATTTGGCTTTCCTTCATTTTTGATTGATAATGTTTTGGCATTCAATGTAAAAGAGCTGTGGCCTTCAAGTCTGGTGGAAGAGAAAAGCCATGAAAATAGGAAAGAAAAGTACCCCATTTGAAGTTCAAACTAAGATTGACACACTACCTACTGCACTAGCGAGACCAGACATTTTCACCCCATCGCAACATGGATAAATTAAAGCAAGTAATGACTTTTTACTTTATTCATTTTTTTTTAAATATTACATACACAAAACATTATCTGCTCCCGTATGGTCTAGCGGTTAGGATTCCTGGTTCTCACCCAGGTGGCCTGGGTTTGTCTCCCGGTATGGGAATGATCCTCCATTTAGACTTGAACCTGCATTCGATGGGCGAGTGGGTCAGTTTAATGTTTCTGGATGAAAGTGCTTTTGTGGCCAAAAATTTGAATGTGCCTTTTCTTCATTTTGCACAAGATACTATTTTGGCTTTAGGTTTTGAATAATTCCCAACTCTCCCTTATCTCTCCAAGTTGTCAAGGAAGTTAGAAGCACCATTGTCCTCTCCGTCAATTTGGCTTTCCTTCATTTTCGATTGATAATGTTTTGGCATTCAATGTAAAAGAGTTGTGGCCTTCAAGTCTGGTGGAAGAAAAAAGCCATGAAAATAGGAAAGAAAAGTACCCCATTTGAAGTTCAAACTAAGACTGACACACTACCTACTGCACTAGCGAGACCATACATTTTCACCCCATCGCAACATGGATAAATTAAAGCAAGTAATGACTTTTTACTTTATTATTTTTTTATTTAATATTACATACACAAAATGTTATCTGCTCCCATATGGTCTAGCGGTTAGGATTCCTGGTTCTCATCCAGGTGGCCTGGGTTTGAGTCCCGGTATGGGAATGAGCCTACATTTAGACATGAACCTGCATTTTATGGTCGAGTGGGTCAGTTTAATGTTTCTGGATGAAACAGTGCTTTTGTGGCCAAAAATCTGAATGTGCCTTTTCTTCATTTTGCACAAGATACTATTTTGGCTTTAGGTTTTGAATAATTCCCAACTCTCCCTTATCACTCCAAGTTGTCAAGGAAGTCAGAAGCACCATTGTCCTCTCCGTCAATTTGGCTTTCCTTCATTTTCGATTGATAATGTTTTGGCATTCAATGTAAAAGAGCTGTGGCCTTCAAGTCTGGTGGAAGAAAAAAGCCATGAAAATAGGAAAGAAAAGTACCCCATTTGAAGTTCAAACTAAGACTGACACACTACCTACTGCACTAGCGAGACCAGACATTTTCACCCCATCGCAAAATGGATAAATTAAAGCAAGTAATGACTTTTTATTTTGTTCTTTTATTTATTTTTATATTACTTACTCTAAAACTTATCTGCTCCCATATGGTCTAGCGCAAGGGATTCTTGGTTATCACCCAGGTGGCCCGGGTTCGACTCCCGGTATGGATAAATTAAAGCAAGTAATGACTTTTTATTTGGTATGGGTATGGGAATGAGCCTACATTTAGACTTGAACCTGCATTTGATGGTCGAGTGGGTCAGTTTAAAGTTTCTGGATGAAAGTGCTTTTGTGGCCAAAAATCTGAATGTGCCTTTTCTTCATTTTCCACAAGATACTATTTTGGCTTTAGGTTTTGAATAATTCCCATCTCTCCCTTATCACTCCAAGTTGTCAAGGAAGTCAGCAG
The DNA here is from genome assembly GCF_050947455.1 of Rhinoderma darwinii. NCBI lineage: Eukaryota > Metazoa > Chordata > Amphibia > Anura > Rhinodermatidae > Rhinoderma > Rhinoderma darwinii. Next base: position 415,704,253 of record NC_134689.1, read on the forward strand.
CACCATTGTGCTCTCCGTCAATTTGGCTTTCCTTCATTTTTGATTGATAATATTTTGGCATTCAATGTAAAAGAGCTGTGGCCTTCAAGTCTGGTGGAAGAAAAAAGCCATGAAAATAGGAAAGAAAAGTACCCCATTTGAAGTTCAAACTAAGACTGACACACTACCTACTGCACTAGCGAGACCAGACATTTTCACCCCATCGCAACATGGATAAATTAAAGCAAGTAATGACTTTTTATTTTGTTCTTTTATTTATTTTTATATTACTTTCTCTAAACCTTATCTGCTCCCATATGGTCTAGCGCTTAGGATTCCTGGTTATCACCCAGGTGGCCCGGGTTCGACTCCCAGTATGGATAAATTAAAGCAAGTAATGACTTTTTATTTTATATGGGTATGGGAATGAGCCTCCATTTAGACTTGAACCTGCATTTGATTGTTGAGTGGGTCAGTTTAATGTTTCTGGATGAAAGTGCTTTTGTTGCCAAAAATCTGAATGTGCCTTTTCTTCATTTTGCACAAGATACTATTTTGGCTTTAGGTTTTGAATAATTACCATCTCTCCCTTATCACTCCAAGTTGTCAAGGAAGTCAGAAGCACCATTGTCCTCTCCGTCAATTTGGCTTTCCTTCATTTTTAATTGATAATGTTTTGACATTCAATGTAAAAGAGCTGTGGCCTTCAAGTCTGGTGGAAGAAAAAAAACATAAAAATAGGAAAGAAAAGTACCCCATTTGAAGTTCAAACTTAGACTGACACACTACCTACTGCACTAGCGAGACCAGACATTTTCACCCCATCACAACATGGATAAATTAAAGCAAGTAATGACTTTTTACTTTATTAATTTTTTTATTTAAATTACATACACTAAACCTTATCTGCTCCCATATGGTCTAGCGGTTAGGATTCCTGGTTCTCAACCAGGTGGCCTGGGTTTGACTCCCGGTATGGGAATGAGCCTTCATTTAGACTTGCACCTGCATTTGATGGTCAGTTTAATGTTTCTGGATGAAAGTGCTTTTGTGGCCAAAAATCTGAATGTGCCTTTTCTTCATTTTGCACAAGATACTATTTTGGCTTTAGGTTTTGAATAATTCCCATCTCTCCCTTATCACTCCAAGTTGTCAAGGAAGTCAGAAGCACCATTGTCCTGTCCGTCAATTTGGCTGTCCTTCATTTTTGATTGATAATGTTTTGGCATTCAATGTAAAAGAGCTGTGGCCTTCAAGTCTGGTGGAAGAAAAAAGCCATGGAAATAGGAAAGAAAAGTACCCCATTTGAAGTTCAAACTAAGACTGTTACACTACCTACTGCACTAGTGTTAGAAGAATTTATAATCTATCAATGAGATTCAAGGAGTCATCAGAATAAATTGAAGTATTGTGGCCTTTTAATCTCATTAATGAGGAGACAAAGCGACATCAGATTAAGTAATCTTTCAGCCTCTGTCTGCTGATATCTTGCGTATCATGGTTTTTATACATGGGATAAACGTATTACTTATTCAGCCAATTACAGACACACAATATTTTACAGATACATCATTATAATTCTTCACACATTAAGTTTGCAGCTGGACTTATCTCTCTTGGCAAAACTATTTCTGTAAGATGGGGGAGGCACTCCCACAAGCATTTTTGCCGCCGTACCATCTCACTCCCTGTGTTTTCTCTGTAAGCTTCGTATGAGAAGCAAGGTCAAAGATAAGTAACCTCAATAGCATGAAAACCTGTCTTAAAGGAACAATGACTTTCTTATTCATTATAAAAGAAACAAGATGAGAACTCCAGACAAGATGGCCGCTGCACAAAATTACTCACATCATATAAAGAATAGAAAATGGAGACTGCCCACCACCCTCACACTTGATAACATATTCAACACTTTGGTCTCCATCACATAACCATAAATTTATAATAAAACTTTTCTGACATTCCTCCCTGTTGTAAATTTAACAAGAAAGGTTCTGTGAGACATCTAAAACATATTCTTTCTTTAAGTTTTCACCAGTCCTTCAGAATTTTGACAATCGTCATGAGGTGTTTCCAAGTCATGGTATACGTTCTCACTTTGAATCTCTTGGTACATTGTTTTAGTAATTGAAGTGTCAATGAGTCTCTGAATTAGTCCCCTAATGCAGGAAATGCAACAACATCCACGAGTTACAAGTATGGCTGCCACTGCTGCTGAGGAAATCAATAGACTGAATATGTGGTTACTCCATTTTCCAAACCATCCTACAAGCCAATTAGTGAAGATGTAATTTACTCCAGAGCTCTCCACAAGTTCTTCGGACAGGGAATTGAGTCCTTCCAATGCCTTGGTAATACTGCCATCAGGAGCTATATATTTGGGAATAAAAGTACAACAGAAAATACCAAACATTTTACAGACACCCCCTTTTTCTGCTAGTAACATATCCAGGGCCATTCTATTTTACTATGTCATTAAAGATGTAGGTCCCAACTGATCTGCAATGTCCTTTACTGCATCTATGGTATAATTAACAAATCTCTGTTGATTGTAATAAATATAATTAATCCAGTCGACATTCTTATTTATTGTAGACCACCAGAAAAGTACAGACTCTAAGTCTGATGCAATCTGATTTCGGGCCTTAAGCTCATTTGGCACCCCTCTGGGTACTCCTATTTTCCTATTTCATCTATGTATATTCTATGGTCAAAGGAACCTCCAGGGATAGACCGCTTATAGCGATTCAGATAGTCTCTAGGGCTTTTTCTCCTTCTCTGAAGCTCAAGGGCTGAAAACAAGTGGAATGGCAACAGAAGCTGAACCAGAGTTCAGCTTCCCTGCCACTTGGCCAGTAGCCTCCACATAGCCACCAGAGATCAGTCCTTGCCCTTGTCTCGTTGGTAAACTAATTACCATTATCGGTACCAATATCTATGGTGGTTTCACAAAACTCTTCAGTGAGGTTCCCGACTTTCTTACCTTGCCCATTCCTCAGAAAGCAGGTGTTGTTGCCTGGGTAAGCCACCACTAAGGGAGGGATTTAATTTCTCTCCACAGGTGGGTACAATAAAGAGAATGTCTTACATATTTGATCACCTGGATTATATGATGCCTTATATAAAGATAACACGCATTGCAGACCTTGTGGGTTCTCCTTATCTGAAAGGTATAGTAACCAGATGTGGCCTAGCTTTCACGCTAGCGATACACTTAGTTCAATTATCATGGATTGCAGTGTATCTCACCCAGGCTAACTATTCGTTTTTATCACTGTAACCTGTTTCTAATGCCAATTTATCTTCATAGGTGAAGTTGGCCAGATAAACTATAGAGGGTAGATCTATCTCTCGGGGCTAAAGGACTTTCCGTTAAATCTTTTTTCTTAACTTCAATAAAGAAATGACCTATAGGATCAGTACCTGAAACATCAGCTCCTATAGCATATAGTCCCTTATCCTTTTATTAGGATTTTGGATACAGTTGGTAGAACTTGTACAGTGAGAGGTAAATTTCTTCATAATAATTAACTTTTCTTTTAAAAAGAGATTAATGGGAGTCATCATGGAGTATCCATAATCACTATGGGCTGTGATCCATTGGGCCGAAGACCATGAAGAACATCACCTTTTCCTTAGGGTATTTACATAGATAATCCAAATGTATTTATCTGAATATGCTAGTTTGTAAGAAATCCCATACCTTAGGTTGACACACCTTGGACCCCCATAGGATACCTAAAATAACTAATAACATTTTGCCCTGTCTCCTCCCAGGCTCTGGATGTTTTCTTCGCTGAAGTTTGAGACCAGTCACTTCTAACAAATGACCACCCTTTGTAATCAGTCTTTTATAGCCTAGGAGGATAGTGGCAATTCCCTAACTACCTTACAGTGTGATAAGTGTATCCTAGGGGTACGTCCGATTATCTTTACGGCCTTAGGTGTGGTAAGCAGAACCTGATATAGTCCTTCCCAACGAGGATGATACCAGTGTTTTCTTTTTTTTATAACTTTGATCAGAATCCAATTTCCTGACTTCACAGGTTCAGGTTCAGGTACAGGGTCACCTGGAATACAATTAGAGATAGAAACTTCCTTGTTGGTTAACATTTTTGCCATATATTCAACAAGTGTAAAATCGACTCCGCATCCATCCTAGAGAATGGATTTAAATGTGGTATTACAAATGGTCTACCATACATCATTTCAAAAGGTGTCAAACCTGATGCTGTCGGAGTCACATGCATATTTAGGACTACTAATGGTAAACAATATACCCAATTCTTCCCAGTCTCTTCCATTGTTTTATTGAGTTTGTTTTTAGTATGCCATTGTCGCTGTATATTTTCTCAGGTATCCCAAACCTAGGTATTATCTCCTTTACCAATGCTTTAGCGACTGTGATGGCATCTTGGCTTGCTGTGGGGAATACTTCTACCCAATTGGTAAATACATCAATAATCATTAAGCAATATTTCTTCCCTTTGAGTTTCGCATGAGAACCAAGGTCAAAGGTAACTAACTTTAATAACATACAAAATCAGCATTAATATACTTGTCCTCCATAATGCCAAAAAGGTCTATACAGTGGCAACAGGCTGGGCCAACTACTTGTGAAATGCCCCCTTGGGCAGCATTCAAAACATCATACACATAATCTGTCGGCCACTTTATATTATGAGCATTCTTTACTGCTAAACCTACTAATATTGGCAATAATCAAAACTTCTCCTCCACGGTAAATATTGGTCATAATTGTGTCGCACTGTCACCTACTGTCCTAATGGGACTTTTATCCCTGCAGATATAACAGGCCATGGACAGCATCTTTCTCAAACCTAAAGACACCCAGGTAACATAATCTCTGGGCTCTCATTGCTGCCATGTACTTCTTACATATGAGTGACAACAACCAGTGACCTTCACCTCATTACTCCACATAAAACACCTCAAGTTGTTATTCACAGTACCGCGGCATTTTTACATACATTATAATTATAAACCTCAGACAATAGGGTCTCAACTAATAAAATAATACTATCACCAATCTCATGCTATCACCTCTCAGTTTTGGGTCCCATCAGTTCATTGACAAGTTCTGTACATCAAATAAACAAACAATCAATCAATCAAACAAACACCTTTTATATAAGAAAAACTTCTCTGTCCCCCTGGACAGGGCACCTAGACTGGGTACATTTTATGTCACACTTGTTACTCTTTTCAGAAGGATTTGTACCTTGATCTGAGCTGATTACCTGTAATATCTCCCACCCACAAAAATATTGACAGATACCATATGTTTATCTGACAATTTGTCCCAACCAAATTTTTCTTACCTACTTTGAGATTCAAATTAACACCTCTATACACATACCTAATATATTAGGAAACTAAAAATTATGTTTGGCGCATGTTAAACAGGTTAAACAATTTTTTTTTTTAGAGTAGTTAGTAAAGCCATATGCCGTGAACATTTTAGATATGATTTCTACCATCCCCCCTGTTGAGACATGGCTTGTCCCATGGCTCAATATAACTGCATATCTGAATAAGTTGCTGGGTAGGATGTATTTGTTCTTAAAAGATCCATGTACAAACAGTATGAGATCACTATCTAATAGTGGAATATCTTTACAATCTGATCTTGGTAAGACTCTGTCTGCTATGGAGGATGGGCAATCATGTGGTTCACCATTCTCCGCAGTAGGCATCAAGAATTTAAAGTGGTACATCTTTCTATCATAAATAACACTAATGTGGCGGAAGCTTTTATAGCTTCTGCGGCAGCTACAACTGACTGAACAAGGGGAGGTAAGGCTCTAGCTCTGGGTCGAGTTTTGATGAGTAGTAAGCTAGAGGTCTATCCTTTCCCCCATACTCCTGTGTTAGCACTGAAATCATGTATCCATTTTTACAATCTGCAGTTTGAATAAAGGATTTTGAATAATCAGGTAGTCCAAGCACTGAAGATCCTACAAGAACCTGTTTTATCTGGAAAAAATTGCCTCCTCAGCTTCAGGAGTCCATTTAATGGAATCCTGGGCTGCAAGGGGTTCCTCATAAATCAAACACATCAAAGGTCCTGTAATAGCAGCATAATTGGCTATCCAACTCCTGCAGAAGTTAGTCATACCCAAAAAGGACATCATTTGCCTCTTTGTCAGAGGTTTCGGTGCTTGGAGTATTGCTGACTTTCATCCTTTATACAGATGTTTACCGTCTTGGGTAATATGGTGTATGGAATGCCTGTGTGTTGCCGAGGCTAGTAAGTATATGCCCTAGTACTTCTCCTGTTTAGTGGGTTCCTCTGTCACTGTCAATTACTTCAGGGATCCCATATCGGCATACTATTTCCCTAGCAGTGTTTTTCAGCTGTGGCTTTGGTTACTGGCCATGCCTCAGGCCAGTTTGAAAACACGTCAGTACATATAAGGACATAATTATATACACGAGGACATATTCATATACACTAGGGCATATTCATATACACTCACCTCGGGTAGCTGTATGTAGTCCACCTGCAGTCGCTGGAAGTTGTAATCAGGGCGAGGCGTGTGCTTACTGGGTGTTTTTGTCATTTTACCGGGGTTGTATTTGACGCATGTCAGGCAACCCTTTACATGTCGAGCAGCTGCGTTCTGAAATCCAGGGGCAAACCAGTGTTGTATTGATTTGCCTACTGCAGTCAGAAAGCCTCTTGCTCACCATATTGTGTCATAATCGTGTGCGACTCTAAAGGTGTACCTCGAGTCTATATAGACGTTCACCCTTTTACCTGTGACTAACTTACCTGCTTCTGCGAGTGCCATGAGTTCTGCCTCCTGGGCAGAGCTGCTGGAGGGCAGTGACTTTTTCAGCACTGTCTTACCTTCCTGGACTACTGCATACCCGGTGGTGAAATGTCCTGTCAGCTGATTCCAGTATCTGGATCCATCTACAAAATACTGAACATCATAGTTAGTCAAAGGTCCATCAGTGACACCTGGTAACCCTTGGGCGTCAAATTGCATTAAACTGTGACAATCAGACTCATGTTCCATATCAAACAAGTCATTGTCATTTGCAAGTTCATACATTAACGATCTGACATCCCCCCTTCCCCTCCTTCCTCTACAAACATAGGCATAGTGATGGTTGTGTGGTGCTGGGTGGTTTTGGATAGCAGTAAACCTATATGGGAAAATTACAACAATAATAAGACTGTTTCCTGAGCACATATGTCAAAGAGATACAACACAAAAGCAAATTATCAACATATTGCAATAGATAAGTGGTGGAGTGTTTGGGGGACCACCTATCCAACAGCTCCTTCATTGCACAGATGACAATATCAGGGGAATGTGCTGCACCCTGAGGAAACACCATCCAGGAATACTGTTTGTCTAAAGGAGAAAAACCTAATATTATAGGGAGATACAATGGGAGTTATCAGTTTATTACCTGATAACTTATCAATCTATCATTTATGCAGACCATGCTTGTTAAATATTTCAACATAGAGCAGCAGCAGCAGCTCTCTACCTTCCTTCTAACATGCTCATACACTGCATTCAGCAGCAGCTCTCTACCTTCCTTCTAACATACTCATACACTGCATTCAGCAGCAGCTCTCTACCTTCCTTCTAACATGCTCATACACTGGATTCAGCTGCTGCCCTCTACCTTCCTTCTAACATGCTCATACACTGCATTCAGCTGCTGCTCTCTACCTTCCTTCTAACATGCTCATACACTGCATTCAGCAGCAGCTCTCTACCTTCCTTCTAACATGCTCATATACTGCATTCAGCAGCAGCTCTCTACCTTCCTTCTAACATTCTCATACACTGCATTCAGCAGCAGCTCTCTACCTTCCTTCTAACATGCTCATACACTGCATTCAGCTGCTGCCCTCAGCCCCCACCTTTTCTTTTAACTCTATAAGCTTCAGTGAGCCAAAATGCTGTAATGAAACAAAATTTCTGCTATATTCATAACTCTAAAACCCTATAGATACGGTACATAAAAACAACAACAAACCAGTCTTTTACACAAACTTATACGTCCGTTCATAAGCCATATTAACAAATGAAACCCTATATAGCCAAGTATGGAGAACAAGATAATTTGGAACACAGTTTGAAGTATAATCATCAGCCATCCGGCTATTCCCTTAAATCAATTAGCTGGATTTAAGAAAGAAAAGGTCTTATTCCACCAGGAGTCTTTGTTAACCTCTTGTTCTTGTAGCTACTTCTCTCTGATCTCAGCTATTTTTGTTAGACTAGTTTTAACACATACGTTGCCTGCAGGATCAATATAATGGCAACATTTTATTATTATTATTATTATTATTATTCGTATTACCTTTCTCTTTGTTTCTTCAACTCCTACAATTTAGTACAAGTTCAAGGCTTTCTATAATCACCTAAACCCAATCACATTGGAAATATCCACATTAGTGTAACCATCAATCATCAAACCTTCTTTTACTTGCTGTAACTCACTAATTGGATGTATTGCCCTGTTCTAGGCTTTGACATTCTGCTTATCATGGTTAGTTCATCATCATCATCATGTTAGGTGACATACAATACATTGGTGAAGCATGCAGGGTTATAATTGCTGTAAGAACATCACTCTAATATCCGTATTAACTAAATCCAACCATTTATAATACTTTTTCTTTTCTACATTATTTTTACAATACAGAGCAACAGTTTTCAGCACTTTAATATCTAGAGTACTCCCAAATGTGGAGCTGGAAGCACAGATCTCCACCCGTTCCACATTTTGTATACTTTCTTACCATGTGCCTAGATCATTATGATCATACGTCTTCCTTCTGGATATGCCACACACCTTGTCCCCTGCAGTGGGGTTTTACCATAACCCCAAAATTCACTCTCATCTACAGAAGTCCCAAACTACAGGGACACAATATGGACCTTGTCAGACAACCTTTAATAGGCAATATCATCGTACTAAGCCTTACTACTACACGTCACATTCTGCTTCTATAGCATAGCAGTCAGAGATAAGTAACTCAAGCACAGGCACAGAAATATACAATAGAGAAACACTCTTATAGATACAAAGAATCAAAGTATCAGTCACTACACTACACATTCGCTGCTTCACTCCCTACCAACTCCTGCTACTGAGTGTAACACAGAGCATTAGACTAGACTGCGGACCTTTTATGGGATTCAGAGACTTTTACCGTCCCTCATAGCAGACAGACAGTTCAGGAGTAACCCTTCACTTGCCGCATACATTCACACACCTTTCAAAGGTCCTTCTATTACCCACTCACTGTATTGTTAGTGACAGAACAGTCCATACATCCACATCACAAGTGAACACAACAGAGAAGTATAGTAGAAAACGCTTATAACCCCAACATAAACGATGCAGAACTTATGTATACAAAACGAGTCATACATACACTTCTATCTTACTTTTCTTAATTGTTAATTCACTAACTCACTCCTGAACAAGAGCGCAACAATAGTCACAACGTGGACGTGCAAGAGTGCTGTCCAGATTCGCGGACGGGACTGGTTACCCGCCACTTCACACACTGAGTTTATAATAAAATGTCTCAACTTAGATCCACGTTCTGGTGGATAAGTCTGTAAAACACAGAGAGACTATACCATATACTTCTGTTCATTCAAGCAGCAAACATACAATTAATATAACAATATTACATATTTTACAATATTACACATATTCTGCAATCTGTAATATAAACCCACATTTTCCTATGAAGATTGAACATCAAATCATTAATTAAATCAGTTTATATAGCCAATATGACGTATGCACACCAGGAGATAGCGAGACCGCGTGTACAATACCACTGGCACATGTCTATATAATATAATGCAGTAAAGATAAGGGTTTGTTTATTATATACAATGGTTAGCTGAGCAGATGGAATTCCTGTGACTCCCTGTCTGGTAACTCACACAATAGAAGCAGTAACTTCTGTTCTCCCACAAGACACTTCTTCATTCTCCATGTTAATGCGTTAGTAAAAAAGTTTATTTTCTTAATGTTTTCTATCACATTCACCAATATTTACAAGTATTATGCTGATCAGTCTTACACTTCATGTTCCTGGGTGTTTTAACAGTATCTTTTCTATGAATTTGTCCTGGTAACAATTTTACCTAGGACCACACCTAATTGGACTCCCTTATACACACAGGGTTTTATTTATTTAACCCTCATACATTCATTCTCCACAGTCAAGGAGTCTCATATATGATTCATATCATACATTCACAGAAGCAGAAACCTATATACATCATTACCTTACACAGCACAATTCAGACACTTACAAAGACAAACAGCTGTTCCCCTCATATCTCAATCATTCAATGCTTTTAACCACAATATTGAACTTTAGACAACAAATAATCCTAATACTCTATAATCCTTAATCTATAGGAGATCCTCCAAATCTCCAAGTACTTTATCTTTTACGTGCGGCACATTGTTATTTATTACCTGTAGCCTTCTCACACAGGCTATGGACTACTAACCTCGAGAACCGTTATTCCCAGGTTTTTATATTAAGACCTGTGCTTAATATAACTAAGACCCAGTCTTAGTACCTAAGGACCACTTAGGTTTTGTTTCCTTTTTTTGTTTGTTTTTTTATCACATAACCTTATAACATCTAAATATGAAAAATAATAAAAACATATAAAAACAAAATTATATTACCTTTATTCAGATGAAAACTTGAATCCTCAATTCCTCTCTATACGTTCTTTTAGAATCCTTCACTCCAGCCCCCATACGTCCCATAAGACTGGCCTCTATTTGACAGCAATTAGCTGGAGGTCTTTCTTTTAGTGAGCTGATAGAATAACTCAGCCCGTGCACGGTAAGCAGTCCTCGGGAAGACGAGCGGTCAGGAGATGTTGTATTCCCGGCTTCGAAGGACCAAATGTTAGAAGAATTTATAATCTATCAATGAGATTCAAGGAGTCATCGGAATAAATTGAAGTATTGTGGCCTTTTATTCTCATTAATGAGGAGACAAAGCGACATCAGATTAAGTCATCTTTCAGCCTCTGTCTGCTGATATCTTGCGTATCATGGTTTTTATACATGGGATAAACGTATTACTTATTCAGCCAATTACAGACACACAATATATTACAGATACATCATTATAATTCTTCACACATTAAGTTTGCAGCTGGACTTATCTCTCTTGGCAAAACTATTTCTGTAAGATGGGGGAGGCACTCCCACAAGCATTTTTGCCGCCGTACCATCTCACTCCCTGTGTTTTCTCTGTAAGCTTCGTATGAGAAGCAAGGTCAAAGATAAGTAACCTCAATAGCATGAAAACCTGTCTTAAAGGAACAATGACTTTCTTATTCATTATAAAAGAAACAAGATGAGAACTCCAGACAAGATGGCCGCTGCACGAAATTACACACATCATATAAAGAATAGAAAATGGAGACTGCCCACCACCCTCACACTTGATAACATATTCAACACTTTGGTCTCCATCACATAAACATCAATTTAAAATAAAACTTTTCTGACAACTAGCGAGACCAGACATTTTCACCCCATCGCAACATGGATAAATTAAAGCAAGTAATGACTTTAATTTTATTCTTTATTTTTTTTATATTACATACACACAACCTTATCTGCTCCCATATGGTCTAGCGGTTAGGATTCCTGGTTCTCACCCAGGTGGTCTGGGTTCGACTCCCGTTATGGGAATGAGCCTACATTTAGACTTGCATTTGATGGTCGAGTGGGTCAGTTTAATGTTTCTGGATGAAAGTGCTTTTGTGGCCAAAAATCTGAAAGTGCCTTTTCTTCATTTTGCACAAGATACTATTTTGGCTTTAGGTTTTGAATAATTCCCATCTCTCCCTTATCACTCCAAGTTGTCAAGGAAGTCAGAAGCACCATTGTCCTGTCCGTCAATTTGGCTTTCCTTCATTTTTGATTGACAATGTTTTGGCATTCAATGTAAAAGAGCTGTGGCCTTCAAGTCTGGTGAAAGAAAAGTACCCCATTTGAAGTTCAAACTAAGACTGACACACTACCTACTGCACTAGCGAGACCAGACATTTTCACCCCATCGCAACATGGATAAATTAAAGCAAGAAATGACTTTACATTTTATTTTTTATTCTTTTATTTTTTTTATATTACTTACTCAAAACCTTATCTGTTCACATATTGTCTAGCGGTTAGGATTCCTGGTTCTCATCCAGGTGGCCCGGGATTGACTCCCGGTATGGGAAGGAGGCTTCTTTTAGACTTGCACCTGCATTTGATGGTCGAGTGGGTCAGTTTAACGTTTCTGGATGAAAGTGCTTTTGTGGCCAAAAATCTGAATGTGCCTTTTCTTCATTTTTCACAAGATACTATTTTGGCTTTAGATTTTGAATAATTCCCATCTCTCCCTTATCACTCCAAGTTGTCAAGGAAGTCAGAAGCACCATTGTCCTGTCCGTCAATTTGGCTTTCCTTCATTTTTGATTGATAATGTTTTGGCATTCAATGTAAAAGAGCTGTGGCCTTCAAGTCTGGTGGAAGAAAAAAGCCATGGAAATAGGAAAGAAAAGTACCCCATTTGAAGTTTAAACTAAGACTGACACACTACCTACTGCACTAGCGAGACCAGAAATTTTCACCCCATCGCAACATGGATAAATTAAAGCAAGTAATGACTTTTTATTTTATTTTTTATTCTTTTATTTTTTTTATATTACTTACTCAAAACCTTATCTGCTTCCATATGGTCTAGCAGTTAGGATTCCTGTTTCTCACCCAGGTGACCTGGGGTCGACTCCCGGTATGGGAATGAGCCTACTTTTAGACTTGCAGTCGATGGTCGAGTGGGTCAGTCTAACGTTTCTGGATGAAAGTGCTTTTGTGGCCAAAAATCTGAATGTGCCTTTTCTTCATTTTGTACAAGATACTATTTTGGCTTTCGATTTTGAATAATTCCCATCTCTCCCTTATCACTCCAAATTGTCAAGGAAGTCTGAAGCACCATTGTCCTGTCCGTCAATTTGGCTGTCCTTCATTTTTGATTGATAATGTTTTGGCATTCAATGTAAAAGAGCTGTGGCCTTCAAGTCTGGTGGAAGAAAAAAGGTAACTACCAGACATTTTCACCCCATGGCAGTATGGATAAATTAAAGAAAGTAATGCCTTTTTATTTTATTCTTCTATTTCTTACTGAAAACCTTATTTGCTCCTATATGGTCTAGCAGTTATGATTCCTGGTTCTCACCTCCTACCGAGAGTTGAACTCAGATTGCAGAATGTAGAGTGCTATCCATTACACCATAGAATCCTTGACAACAGAGTTCAGTTTGGATATTTCTACTAAACAGGCAGTACGTGTAATTACAATAAGGGAGGATTCACACGAGCGTGTATTGGGTCCGTGCGGGCCGCGTGGTTTTCACGCGCCACGCACAGACCAATACAAGTCTATGGGGCAGTACAGAAAGTACGTGCTTTTTGCGCAGCGTTTGTCAGCTGCGCAAAAAGCGCGACATGCTCAATATCTACGCGTATTTCGCGCATCATGCACCCATTGAAGTCAATGGGTGCGTGAAAACCACGCAGGTCGCACGGAAGCACTTCCGTGCGAACGGACTGAAACAGCACACCAGCTGTCAAACGGATGAATGTAAACAGAAAAGCACCACGTGCTTTTCTGTTTACAAACATCCAAACGGAGTGTCTTTGAGATGAGCGAGCCCGGACAACCAAACCGAACTTCACCGAGTTCGGCCGAACTCGTTTTGGCCGAACCCGGCGAAAAAATTTCCGGTACGCGACGTCAGGAGATAGTCACTGTCCAGGGTGCTGAGAGAGTTAAACTGTTTCAGCACCATGGACAGTGACTTCCGATCCCAATATACATGAACCTGTAGAAAAAAAATTCTGACTTACCGATAACTCCCGGCTTCTTCCTCCAGTCTGACCTCCCGGGATGACAATTCAGTCCAAGTGACAGCTCCAGCCAATCACAGGCTAAGCACAGGCTGCAGCGGTCACATGGAGTGCCGCGTCATCCAGAGAGGTGGGGCCCGATGTCAAGAGAGGCGCGTCACCAAGGCAACGGCCGGGAGGGAAGTTCTCGGTAAGTACGAACTTTTTCTTTTTTTTTAACAGGTTTCTCGATATTGTGTTCGGCATTCACTGTCGAGGGTGCTGAAAGAGTTACTGCCGATCAGCTAGCTCTTTCAGCACCTTGGACAGTGACGGGCGTCGACTATCCTCATCTCTATGATGGCGCAGCCGCGCATCATACACGGATAAAACACGCAGCTGTCAAGTGGTTTTTGCGCGCACAAAACGCCGCATTTTTTTGCGCGCGCAAAAACGCAACGTTCGTCTGAATCTGCACTAACAGGTCGGCTATCAATCAAAATCGACCTTCCACAATAATCAGTAGGGCATAGCTTCTGTGCCTGCATGATCACCAAGATGTACAATTATTTTCTATTGCGGTTATATAACAAAAGCTAGAACCCTGCATTTGGAAAGGGAAAATACTATTACCAACTCAATGGGAAAAAATTGGGAAATGAAATTATGAATTTCAGTTGACTGAAACTTAACTGTAGTAACCAGTGTCAGGCAGCTACTGCCAAGGCAAAAAGACTGTAAATTAGTTTCCATTTGGATAATCTACAATGTGGATCATACTGCAATGTGGATCATACTAATTTCCAAGGTCTGTCTGTACTGAACACCCTACGAGCTGGAAGTAGAGTCAGTGTTTGCATTACATGCCATAAAAAGAGCCTTTAAATTTGTTGATTTTATATGCTCTCAATTACATTGGTTTAATTATCTCTACGAGAGAATATTATAAAGAATTTTTGTGTTGCTATATCGTGTTTATGGCGTACAACAAGCACTAGCAAAAAAATACCTAATTGAAAAAGGATTACACTCGGAAGGAAGTAATCTGTGGCAAGGTCCCACCGAGAGTTGAACTTGGATTGCTGGATTCAGCGTCCAGAGTGCTAACCATTACACCATGGAACCCTTGCCATTTGAGTGCAGATTGGATATTTCTACTAAACAGGCAGTGCGTGTAATTACAATAACAGGTCGGCTATCAATCAAAATCGACCTCCCACAATAATAAGGAGGGCATAGCTTCTGTGCCTGCATGATCACCAAGATGTACAATTATTTTTAATTGCGGTTATATAACAAAAGCTAGAACCCTGCATTTGGAAAGGGAAAATACTGTTACCAACTCAATGGGAAAAAACTGGGAAATTAAATTATGAATTTCAGTTGACTGAAAACTTAACTGTAGTAACTAGTGTCAGGCAGCTACTGCCAAAGCAAAAAGACTGTAGATTAGTTTCCATTTGGATAATCTACAATGTGGATCATACTAATTTCCAAGGTCTATCTGTACTGAACATCCTACGAGCTGGAAGTAGAGCCAGTGTTTGCATTACATGCCATAAAAAGAGCCTTTAAATTTGTTGATTTTATATGCTCTCAATTACATTGGTTTCATTATCTCTACGAGAGAATATTATAAAAAAAATTTGTGTTGCTAAATCGTGTTTATGGCGTACAACAAGCACTATCAATACAATACCTCATTGAAAAAGGATTACACTCAGAAGGAAGTAATCTGTGGTAAGGTCCCACGGAGAGTTGAACTCGGATAGCTGGATTCAGAGTCCAGAGTGCTAACCATTACACCATGGAACCCTTGACAATAGAGTGCAGTTTGGATATTTCTACTAAACAGGCAGTACGTGTAATGACAATAACAGGTCAGCTATCAATCAAAATCGAACTCCCACAATAATAAGGAGGGCATAGCTTCTGTGCCTGCATGATCACCAAGATGTACAAATATTTTGTATTGCAGTTTTATAACAAAAGGTAGAACCCTGCATTTGAAAAGGGAAAATACTATTACCAACTCAATGGGAAAAAACTGGGAAATGAAATTATGAATTTCAGTTGTTTGAAAACTTAACAGTAGTAACCAGTGTCAGGCAGCTACTGCCAAGGCAAAAAGACTGTAAATTAGTTTCCATTTGGATAATCTACAATGTGGATCATAGTAATTTCCAATGTCTGTCTGTACTGAACACCCTACGAGCTGGAAGTAGACCCAGTGTTTGCATTACATGCCATAAAAAGAGCCTTTAAATTTGTTGATTTTATATGCTCTCAATTACATTGGTTTAATTATCTCTACGAGAGAATATTATAAAATATTCTAAAAAAAATTTGTGTTGTTAAATCGTGTTTATGGCGTACAACAAGCACTATCAATACAATACCTCATTGAAAAAGGATTACACTCAGAAGGAAGTAAACTGTGGCAAGGTCCCACCGAGGGTTGAATTCGGATTGTTGGATTCAGAGTCCAGAGTGCTAACCATTACACCATGAAACCCTTGACAGTAGAGTGAAGTTTGGATATTTCTACTAAACAGGCAGTACGTGTAATTGCAATAACAGGTCGGCTATCAATCAAAATCGACCTCCCACAATAATAAGGAGGGCATAGCTTCTGTGCCTGCATGATCACTGAGATGTACAACTATTTTCTATTGCGGTTATATAACAAAAGCTAGAACCCTGCATTTGGAAAGGGAAAATACTATTACCAACTCAATGGGAAAAAACTGGGAAATGAAATTATGAATTTCAGTTGACTGAAACTTAACTGTAGTAACCAGTGTCAGGCAGCTACTGCCAAGGCAAAAAGACTGTAAATTAGTTTCCATTTGGATAATCTACAATGTGGATCATACTGCAATGTGGATCATACTAATTTCCAAGGTCTGTCTGTACTGAACACCCTACGAGCTGGAAGTAGAGTCAGTGTTTGCATTACATGCCATAAAAAGAGCCTTTAAATTTGTTGATTTCATATGCTCTCAATTACATTGGTTTAATTATCTCTACAAGAGAATATTATAACATTTTAAATCGTGTTTATGGCGTACAACAAGCACTATCAATACAATACCTCATTGAAAAAGGATTACACTCAGAAAGAAGTAAACTGTGGCACGGTCCCACCGAGAGTTGTACTCGTATTTCTGGATTCAGAGTCCAGAGTGCTAACCATTACACTAGAGATGAGCGAACTTATCAAAAGTTTGGTTCGGCTAGTTCGCCGAATTTCACAAAAAAGTTTGATTCGGACCGAACCTGTCACTTCCGTGCGCCGATCATGCTACTGTCCAGGGTGCTGATAGAGTTAATGGGCTGCACTAAGTCTTTCAGCTACCTTGACAGTACATGCTCGGCGCGCGGAAAATAATGTAATAAAAAAATAAAAATAATATGTTTGTACTTACTTTCCTCCTGTCCGGCCTCCAGCGATGACGTTTCATCCCTTTCGCCGCTGCAGCCAATCACAGGCTGTAGTGGCGGTCACGTACGTCAGGATGAGGCTTCATCCCACGTGTCCGCCTCTGCAGCCAATCACAGGCTGCAGCGGCGACATGGATGAAACGTTATCGCTGGAGGCCGGACAGGAGGAAAGTAAGTATGAACATATTATTATTTTTTTGGGCATGTATGTATGTATGTATGTTGGCATGTATGTATGTTGTCATGTATGTATGTATGTATGTATGTATGTATGTTGTCATGTATGTATGTATATATGTGCATGTATGTTTGCATGTATGTTGGCATGTATGTATATATGTGCATGTTTGTATGTATATTTGCATGTATATATATATATATATATAGAAGAAAGAAAAACTTTGCGGCACTCCAATTTGAAAAAATGGTGGTTTATTCAATCCAAATATAACAGCAACGTTTCAATCCTACATTAGGATCTTTCTCAAGCCTTGGCTTGAGAAAGATCCTAATGTAGGATTGAAACGTTGCTGTTATATTTGGATTGAATAAACCACCATTTTTTCAAATTGGAGTGCCGCAAAGTTTTTCTTTCTTCTATATACACCACGTCCGAGGATCGGGACGTTTTTTGCTGGCACCCGATTCACATTTATTCTGTGAGTGCTGCTGTCTTCTCTTTTGTATATATATATATATATATATATATATATATATATATATATGTTTGCATGTGTCTATGTTTGCATGTATGTATGTTTGCATTTATGTATGTTTGTATGTATGTTTGCATGTATGTATGTTTGCATGTATGTATGTATGCATGTATGTATGCATGTATGTATGTAGTCATGTATGTATGTATGTATGTATTGTGAGTGCAATTTAGCATCCCAGTACGCCTTGAGTTCCATCCAGCCCCAAATTAGCTTTTAAAAATCAATTTATGAGTACGAGCAGCTCGGAGTAGCAAAAACACACAGACACGTCACTGTATGAAAATGCTTCTACTTTATTCTTATCAGCACGGATATTTATAACAAAATTGCAACAACAAATGAGTCAGAAAGTTTCGATAAAGTTCCACAACTTAATTGGCTCTTAGGGGGGGCCGTTCCCTCATCTTCCCAATTATTGCTGCGTAGTGCTTTGCACACAGCACTATGATTCTCCATTTTAATTCTTATTATTGCTGCGTAGTGTTTTGCACACGCACTATAATTCTCTATTTTAATTATTATTATTGCTGCGTAGTGCTTTGCACACGGCACTACGCCTTAAAGTCCCAGAGCATCTACCTTCTAATATAACTAACTTGTACAAGCATATAAGGATATAAGTATATAAGATATAAAGTAAGTCTAAAACACTTTGGAAAATATTTTTGCTTTCACATTTCCCCCCTTTTGTGATTTTATAGGTCTGGTAATCATTACCTGCCTCTAATTTCACAACAACCTGTCACTTCTTTCTAGAGGCCTCGCTGTGAAAGCTCTCCGTATCTTATAAAACACATAACAGTTAAAACAAGTCATAATGACAAAGACAATCATAATACATATTAGTGGTTGGAATAAATGGCTTAACACTGAACTGGCAGTCGGCGAAAAACCTGTGTACAGTATATATATATATATATCATACCAGTGATGAGCCGTGTCATCCTTAATCTGGGATCCTAAATGTTTTCCCACTTATAACAGCATTCATTTTGACTGTTTGTAGTGTAATATTAGGTCTCCTAACCATCTCTTTTACCTCTTCTGCGTCTTTTAGAACTTTGTTCAACTCATCTAAGGGGAAACTAATATTAAATATTGGTAATAGGTCCGGTACACATACTATGCTTCCAATCTCATCCAAATCCGGGAGAAATACAATAGTCTGGTTTTTCCATTCTATATAACTAACATTAAATATACATCCAGAAAAGGGTACCTGTAATGAAAAGGTTTTAGTGTGTTGGGTCATCCGTAACCATACATACACTCTGTGGTTTTATCTCTATATACAAAAATTTTCCTGTAAGGTGGGGGAGGCTCTCCCACAAGCATATTTGCCACTCTCCCTTTTCACTCCCTGTGCCTTCTCTGCAGGCTTCATATGGGAGCCAAGGTCAAAGATAAAACATATGAAATCAACATAACTTGTGTTTAAGGAAATTACTTTCTTATTCACTACAAAAGAACCAAGATGGGAACTCCAGACAAGATGGCTGCTGCACGAAACTAAATCATTTAAACATTATCATCACTTTCACATAATACATATCTTAGTAATTCGGCATCCTGCTTGATAATTCACAATGTAAATTAATACAGAGAATATAAGCACATAAACCATCCTTCACAAACCCCCCCTTTCCTCATATTAAATTACAGAAATTATATATTATGATTATAATACTCAAACAATATATCAATAGGGCCACAACTTATATGATGCCATTACCAATGTCCAGTTTGGGTATGGGGTCCCACCAGTGTATTGACAAGTCTTGTACATCATCATCATCATCATCATCATCCTCTTCTTCTATCTTCTGTTCTTCACTGACTGTCAGGCCGACTGCACAGTGGTGTCCAATGGGGGATTTATGATTACCCCCTCCTAGTCACTTACTTATTAAAACACTTGGATGCTGCTAACGGGTTCACTCAGGTCTTTGGTCTTTACTATGATCTCTGCTGATGTCATCAGAACTTGGTTTGGTCCTTCTCGTCTGTCAGACACCGTCTCTCTTAGTATACGTCACCGGGCTGTACACAACACCTCATGCTGTGAGCCTGGGGTGAGATCCCACGTAGGCGGATTAGTGGAGTTTTATTGTGACTACCACGAACCCTCCGCATCTGTCTTCTTCCTCCGGTAAGTTACTTGTCTGGGCGGCTGCTTAGAATTGTGACACTGCCGTCAGTTCATGATAAACGCGTTGTACTGGCTCCAGCTGCGCCTGCCGCATCTCAGTGATGGAGTTCATCGTATTAAAAATCTTTTAGTTACTGGCACTGGCACTTAACGGGGAACCCCAACCCTTGTCAATTGTTAAAATAAATACTGATCTGGTGATATCATCTACATATATAAAAGTTGTTCTAAGTAAATACAATAACAATGGCAGGCCCTTAAACTAAATCAAACAAACACCTTTATATAAGAAAAACTTCTCTGCTCCAATGGACAGGGCACCTAGAAGAAGTGTAATTATTGGGTACATTTCATTTGAACTTGGTGTCACACTTTCCAGTAGGATTTGTACCTTGATCTCAGCCGATTACCTGGAACATCTTCTACCCACAGAAATATACACAGATTCCACATGTTTATCTGACAAATATCAAAAAACAATTTATCTTACTCTAATTTGTATTGTATGGGAAGGCCTCTCAAGGTCTGTTCTCTTTGTGGGAGGCGGGTATGATAAGGTTGGCACCGGTCTGCCAGGACTGTTCTGTAGTCAAATCAAACAGCTCTAACAGAATTTAGCAGCAACAGCTGTAAAGCCTGGGACATACCAATTAGATCTTACCAAATCGATCCTTGCAGTCTTGGGGCATATGTGAGGTCATACACCATCAATACAAGTGCTATCAAGAGTGCCTTGGGTGATACCGGTTCACCTTCCCTTATCCATCCACATTCTGTCAGAATCTGGTTCTCACGCCTTCCGCTCCCAGTTGGACTCTTCCTGTGGAGAACAAGCTTTCCCATTGTATGAACATTAATTGATCTTAATCAAATAATTGATTTAAAGGAAAAAAAAACATTAACAAATAACATCTTTACATCAAACATTCACATTGAGCAATAACTAGAAATGATACATGCAAACTAATTTTTCTTCTTTATATATATATTATATACACACACAAACACTGCATAGAATTTTCTTTTCACAATAACATCAAAAAAAAAAAAAAAAATAACTAAAAATGTTTTCAAATGGGAATATTCCATTTCTGTACCTTTATCTGACGCCTCCTATAGTCCAATACTGAGGCACGCTGGTCTAGAACTTTACATAAAACTTAACCGCAGTTTTACTTCTTAAATACAGTTATTAAACAAACTAACTTTGGGATAACATTTGGAGAACTGCTGACATCTTATCACTGTACAAACATCAGTAAAATACTTGGGATAACACTGTTCCCCTGTCACTACACACAACGTCTGCAGTGGGAAAGATACCGGCCGGGCTTCAGGTCTCCCTGAGAACAGATCTACACATACAAGCACATTGTCATACACTTCTACCTCAGGTAGTTGTATGTTCTGCAGTCGCTGGGACGGGTAATCTGGCCGGGCTTCACTTTTCACAGGTACCTTTGCTGTTTTACCTATGTCATGCCGTGCACACATCATGCCGGCTGCTACAAACCTAGTGGTGGCATTATTGTATCCAGGGACAAGCCAATTTACTGATACCTGGCTGCACATACCCTTGTTGTCAGTTCTGTCTACTCTTGCTCTTTCAATTGGCTTACCCGATGATCCAATAAAGTTCCTACTACCAATGGGCCCATAATTGTGGGCGATGTCAAGAGTACCTAGAGTCAGTGTAAATGTCGGCCGTCTCACCTTCTGCCAGGTTACAAGCCTCAGCGAATACCTCCAGCTCCGCTCCTTGAGATGAACAAGAAGGTGAGAGCGGTTTCTGTATGATTTACCTTGTTGCTCGTATCGTATCCTGTTCTGTACATACTGTATAATAAAATATCTCTTTATTACAAATTTACATTGGAAACCCATGTCACATATAGATAGAACATTTCAAAAGGATGGAGTTTTATTTTTCCACATTCATCTGATAATCCAGAACACTTGTAAATCCCACCCACCAGGTCCTGTAAATACCTGATTAATACAAAAACAAACAAAATATGTTACTGAAATCTGGAATAAAATAAACAATGTTCCGACAAAATTTTTTATTTTTATTTTTTATTTTTCCTTCTTCCCATCTTAATCTGTAAAGACTCATCTGTGAGTGACGTCACCTCTGCCTCCTGTGTAAATTTGCTGGGGGGGGATGGTCTCTTACACAATACCTCATATTGGGTGGAGACTACAGCCTAGCTTACCCAGTGCCATATTCACTGTTCTGGAAGGATCTGGAACCATCTATACAGAAATAACAAAATATGCAACTCAGCTCTCTACTCACTGAAATATCTCAACAAGGAGATGAACAACCGGAGCAGGTAAAAAAAGAGGTGAAATCCTCAACACCACAAAAAACAGAGACAAAAGGATAGTTTTTTACCGCTCAGACGGTTGTAGATGTACAGTCTGAAGTGTCCATCAAGGGTTCCTTCTCTTCAGGGGCAGTAAAAATTAAAAATATTCTTAAACAAAATTGGCATATTATAAAAAGTGATCCTGTAATAGGACCATTGTTACCATCAGACCCGATTGTCATTTATCGTAGAGCTAAAAACATTAAGGACACATTAACAAATAGCTATATAAAATCTAGCAAGGGAGCAATTATTTCTGCAAAATGTTTTTTTTCCTGCAATAAATGCAAGGCATGTAAAGAAGTTGGCTACAACAAAGTGAAAGGCGTATTCAAAAAATTCACTAATTCCAACATGACCAAAGAATTTAACATCGAAAATTTTATTACCTGTGACACTAAAGGAGTCATATACATGCTAGTCTGTCCGTGTGGACTTATGTATGTGGGAAGAACTGCTAGAAAACTGAAAACACGATTAGCTGAGCATTGCAACAACATTAGAAAAGGAAATATTGACCATAGCGTATCCTAATGGAACAAAATTCTATGGAGTTGAATCTGTTGAAAATCATTGGCGTGGTGATAATTATATAAAAAAAATGAGCCAAAGAGAATCCTATTGGATCTATCAATTAAAAACACTATGCCCTTTGGGATTAAACCTGGACTTTGAATTAAAATGTTTTCTCTAAATCACAGCTCTAATCACATCTACATCAATTTTTTTCTTTTTTGTAGTCACCTTCTAATCAAAAAAGAAAAAAGAAAATAAAAATGGTATTTTACCCACATGTATAAGATGTAAGATTGGTATATAATATTGTAAGAGAAACACATAATGTTGTAATAACCTATATTTCAAAATTGTCATTTGTATAAGGGGGATCATTGTGTTTTATATAACCGAGCATAGTTATTCATATAGGTGGAAGGAATGTGGGGATCATCATGGAAAATGCATCGTATTGGTTGTACTTCTATGTAGTTTTTTGTATATGTCTTGGAGAGATTGAACCTTATTCACACAGCTTTTAGTTAAGTAGCATAGACGAGTCATGCAATTAGATCTCATTATGCTGCAGCGTAGTTTTACAACAAATAATGAGGTTTTTTTATTCAATTTATTTATAAACTACACTTATTGTGTGAATGATTTTATTTTTCATGTCATTTTATCATTGTTGTTTTTAAAATTGGCTGTTTTATATACATAAGCAATTTAAAACTGTTGTATGTTAAGAAGATTGACCGCTATTTAAACACATGTATGGTACACGCCCATATGCCCCAGAGGAAGCCAGGAGGGCGAAACCCAGGGTCGGGTTGCATTATTTGGCATGTTACAAGAGCTTATCTTATGCTTTTATCTATATCCATTTTTGTAAGTATGGAATAAAGTCGTGGAATTTGCAGTTTCCAAAAGGTAGTGCACTATCTCCTTTTTCTCCCTTGTTGGAGATTTAGAACATCACATACGAGGATATACACAGCAAGCAGTTGCATTTCTGCAATTTCACTTCTGTGTGGAACCACAAGTACCAGCGAGATATACACACCAGTGAAAATTTGGATCATTCTTTCTGCATCTATACAGAAATACCTCAAAATATAGGTTACTCTCATACACATTTAATCTGGGTTACTCATTGGGGTCTCATATACATTTTATAGACCTCCTAGAACCAAATTCATTAATTCAAAACAAAATAAAACACAAAACAAAATTGTACCTTATCAGTAATGTAGCAGAGTTCAAAACTACATATCTCAACATAATAAGGACTGGCACTCTATCTGGGGGGCACTAGTTTGGCCGCCCTGTAATATACAACAGCCTGAAACAAAAATGACTTTCTCCTGACAAAAATAAATTTTATCTTTCAAATGACCTGCAACCATTTACCTGTAAAACATCTCACATTTTCCAAACTAACATTTAGGCAGCACCATAGCACGCGCCTCATGTGTGAAAACAAAAACAAAACAATTGTAATTAGTTATTCAATAACACCGAAAATAATATATCTGGTAATATTAATTACTGCACATCAATAACCTATACATAAAAATAGGGAACAGAGGGGGCACATACATTTTCAAGACCCCGTGTCTCACAATATCTGTATTTTAATTCATTTGAATCAACATCAAAACATTCCAACATTAAATCTTATATCATAACACATAAATCTGCAGTGTAAATTTTATCTTTTTAAAGACAGATCCAGCCAGCTGTTATATTTTTCTCGCTTGGTGTAGTTACAGACGACTGCGCGTGCGCGAAGATAAGAAACATTCCATTTCGGATTTTTAACCCCATACACAAAACACTAGGAATTTTAGACATTACTGCTGTTCAAGATAAGAACATACAATATAGTTCTGCTTTATAGTGTAGCCATTAGTTTCAAACTTCAGACATGTTACATTACACACATCACACAGATGTCTCATCACATCACACATGTTACATTACACACATCACACAGATGTCTCATCACATCACACATGTTACATTACACACATCACACAGATGTCTCATCACATCACACATGTTACATTACACTCCCCCCGTTCTGACCCACATTAGTCACTGCAATGTACCCGACTGCTCCGTTTCCTTCACTCCTCCAATCAAAATTTACATCTTTTTCTAAATTGTTCTTTCTCACATCAACTCTCTTGTCACCACCTGTAATCACCTGCTTTGTCATTTTAACTTATGCCTTGTCCTGGCCACTCCACTCCATTTTTCAACATTCCACAAACCATTCTATTTATCACATGCAAACATCCCATCGTACGGCTGCCAGCCTCTTCAACAATCTTTTTCCTTACAGTGTGTTATTTTGCCTTCACATACTTTACAAACCTCCATTGAATCAAACAGGAGTTGGTCACATTCATTTCAAACATCTACAAACCCCTCACTGCCGGGCTATAGCTTTTGGTACTACAATCCTTTCATTTCAAATACGTCACATGTGAGTTACGACTTCTCTCCACCATGCGCTACGTCACTGCATTCCAAGGGGGGAGGTCTTACACTTCTCACAATTTTTCTCTGGTTAACAATATAATTGCTGGCAAAAATTCTCTCATGTATTTCATAGCAACAGTTCAAAGTCACGTACGCACCTCTGCAACCTTTCATTACACAAAAAGTTTCAACATACCTTTTTGGATTCATCTTTCATACCACTGCTGGATAAAGTGCCAGCTAAATTTTGAGGCTTACGCAATACATGTGTGAATGGTGTAAGAATAAGCTCCTTAGCTACCGCGGTTTTTTGTAATTCACAGATGCAAAGCCAGACCTCTCCATCAGACCAGCAAACTCCCGGGTTTCTTTATCTTTTATTTTTATTATACTGAAATTTAGACAAGTCCAACAGACACGCACGCTCATGCAAACAACTTCTAATACTACTCTTCTGGGTCTCTTTTCAACCCCAAAAATCAAACAACTAAACTGGGTCTCTTTTCAACCCCAAAAATCGAATACTACTATTCTGGGTCTCTTTCACCCCAAAAATCTAATACTACTATTCTGGGTCTCTTTCACCCCAAAATCTTCTGGGGCTCTTTCACCCCAAAATCTAATACTACTATTCTGGGTCTCTTTCACCCCAAAATTTTCTGGGTCTCTTTCACTCCAAAAATCTAATACTACTATTCTGGGTCTCTTTCACCCCAAAATCTCCGGCCACTGATAGACAATCCCTTTCTGTCTATTTTCTACAGCTACCGGCAAACAACTTAACTGGGTCTCTTTCACCCCAAAAATATTCTGGGTCTCTTTCACCCCAAAAATCTAATACTACTATTCTGGGTCTCTTTCACCCCAAAATCTTCTGGGTCTCTTTCACCCCAAAAGTAACTGGGTATCCTTTCAACCCTAAAAGTAACTGGGTATCCTTTCAACCCTAAAAATAACTGTGTATCCTTTCAACCCTAAAGATCAAACAACTAAACTGGGTATCTTTTCAACCCTAAAAATCAAACAACTAAACTGACGTCTATCAGGAGTTTCCTCTTTGAGCAGCACTTTCCGACACGCACACACACAAAATAGATTGGAAGTATAACAATTATCCCTGCACAAAGCGATCCCCCTGTAATACGGTCAATGCCGTTTCTCTTTCACACAAACTGAGATGGAAGTCAGGCACTTACTTTCTAAGGGAGTACAGGGTTCTGGAACTGCGGCTTCATACCTTACTCCCTAAGGTGGAGCCTTAGTCATCTGAAAATAGGGGGGCCAGACGGGGAGATGCAGAACAAAATGTGAGAATCAAATCTTACATTATGCTGCAGCTCTTGGTCTACACGTTCCCGTCCGGTCTCCTCTGCCTGGTTCGGGTGGTCTCTGGGTCCTAGTGCCGCAGGCCCTGTTCGGGCGCCAAAAACTGTGAGTGCAATTCAGCATCCCACTACGCCTTGAGTTCCATCCAGCTCCAAATTACCTTTTAAAAATCAATTTATGAGTACGAGCAGCTCGGAGTAGCAAAAACACACAGACACGTTACTGTATGAAAATGCTTCTACTTTATTCTTATCAGCACAGATATTTATAACAAAATTGCAACAACAAATGAGTCAGAAAGTTTAGATAAAGTTCCACAACTTAATTGGCTCTTAGGGGGGCCGTTCCCTCATCTTCCCAATTATTGCTGCGTAGTGCTTTGCACACAGCACTATGATTCTCCATTTTAATTATTATTATTGCTGCGTAGTGCTTTGCACACGGCACTACTGCCTTAAAGTCCCAGAGCATCTACCTTCTAATATAACTAACTTGTACAAGTATATAAGGATATAAGTATATAAGATATAAAGTAAGTCTAAAACACTTTGGAAAATATTTTTGCTTTCACAGTATATATGTGCATGTATGTTTGCATGTATGTTGGCATGTATGTATATATGTGCATGTTTGTATGTATATTTGCATGTATATAGTTGCATGTATGTATGTTTGCTTGTATGTATGTTTGCATGAATGTATGTTTGTATGTATGTTTGCATGTATGTATGTATGTATGTATGTATGTATGTTGTCATGTATGTATATATGTGCATGTATGTTGGCATGTATGTTGGCATGTATGTATATATGTGCATGTTTGTATGTATATTTGCATGTATATATTTGCATATATGTATGTTTGCATGTGTGTATGTATGTATGTATGCTTGCTTGTATGTATGTTTGTATGTATGTATGTGCGTATGTGCATGTATGTATGTTTGCATGTTTTTATTTTTGCATGTATGTTTGTTTATATATATATGTGCATGTATGTATTTATGTTTGCATGTATATTTGTGCATGCTTGTATATTTGTATGTATGTATCTTTGCATGTTTGTTTGTATGTATGTATGTATGTTTTTATGTGTGTGTGTATGCATGTATGTATGTATGTATGATAGTTTGCATGTATGTATATATGTGTGTGTATGTTTGCATGTATGTATATTTGCATGTATATATGTGCATGCTTGTATGTATGTATGTTTGCATGTATGTTTGTTTGTATGTATGTCTGTATGGCCATGTATGATACTGTCTGCTGGCGCCCTGTATCTAAGTCAACTTCGCGGCAGGCTTCTATACATGGTATAACAGTCAGTATCACACATTAAACTGAATCTAAGCCTACGACATGTTTTATTTCATTTTTTTTATTTTTTACAGGTTTGGTGTTTGGCCTACGTCGGTTTCGAGGACTACTTAGATGACGCTTTTTCTTTTTTTCCATCAATAAAATGGTTAATGAGGGTTGTGTTGGGGGTGCTTTATTTCAATAAAATATTTTATCTATATCTTTGTCTTTTTCTTTTCAAATTTTATTAATACCACTTTAGTAATGGCCGCTGTCTGAGTGACAACATCCATTACTAAGACGAGGCTTTCTGTTGTGATGGTCGGGCTCTGGGGCGGCTGCAGGCTGGTATTATGAGGCTGGGAAGGGCCAAAAACAGTGGACCTTCCCACCCTTGTAATGCTAGGCTGCTGCTGCTGCTGTGTTGTATCTGGCTGGTTATAAAAGTGGGGGGGACCCCACGTCATTTTTTAAATTATTATTATTATTTTTTTTTAAAAAGACATGGGGTTCCACCCAATTTATCATAACCTGCCACATACAACACAGTGTTATTAGCTTGGGAATGGACAAAACCAGTGGCCCTTCCCAAACATGTAATGCCAGACTGCTGCGGCCTTGTATATGGCTGGTTATTAAAAATGTGGGGGACCCGTCTATTGTTAAATTTGTTAAATTCCCCCCAAAAAACGACGTGGGGGTCCCCCCCATTTTTATAACCAGCCCGATACAACACAGCAGCAGCAGCCTAGCATTACAAGGGTGGGAAGGTCCACTGTTTTTGGCCCTTCCCAGCCTCATAATACCAGCCTACGGCCGCCCCAGTACCCGACCATCACAACAGATGGTCGGGTACTGGATCGTATCAAGCTCTTCCCGGCACCCCTGGTGGTGGTGGTGGGTAGAGATGAGCGAACTTATGAAAAGTTCGGTTCGGCAGGTCCGCCGAATTTCATGAAAAAGTTAGATTCGGACCGAACTAGTTCTGACCGAACCTGTATTACAAGAAAGCCCCTAAAAATCATGTATAACACTGTTTAAAAGCCCTAGAAGCCCTGTATAACACTCTTAGGTCACCCATGAGTGTATCCAAGTACTTTTGAGCTGTCTTTAAGGCAAAATTTGTGTCAAAGTTGCGCCAACATGTATGGCTATAGGAAAACGGATGGGACACGGTGATAACTAACAGAAACCACTGCACTTGTGCATGTTGTATGCTTAATGCATTGTTAAAAAAGGTACAAAAATTAACCATTTTTGGCGGCAGATGCCTGCCAGGGTTCATACATATAAGGTGGTAAAAGAAGAAGCAATAGCTTTTGACAAGCCCTCAAAAAATTTACCCTTTATGGTGGCAGATGCCTGCCGGGGTTCTTCCATACATGGATGTAAAAGCAACAACCAATGGCTTTTGACAAGCCCTCCAAAAATTGACCCTTTTTATTGGCAGATGCCTGCCGGGGTTCTTCCATACATGGATGTAAAAGCAACAAGCAATGGCTTTTGACAAGCCCTCCAAAAATTGACCCTTTTTATTGGCAGATGCCTGCCGGGGTTCTTCCATACATGGATGTAAAAGCAACAAGCAATGGCTTTTGACAAGCCCTCCAAAAATTGACCCTTTTTATTGGCAGATGCCTGCCGGGGTTCTTTCATACATGGATGTAAAAGCAACAAGCAATGGCTTTTGACAAGCCCTCCAAAAATTGACCCTTTTTATTGGCAGATGCCTGCCGGGGTTCTTCCATACATGGATGTAAAAGCAACAAGCAATGGCTTTTGACAAGCCCTCCAAAAATTGACCCTTTTTATTGGCAGATGCCTGCCGGGGTTCTTCCATACATGGATGAAAAAGCAACAAGCAATGGCTTTTGACAAGCCCTCCAAAAATTGACCCTTTTTATTGGCAGATGCCTGCCGGGGTTCTTCCATACATGGATGTAAAAGCAACAAGCAATGGCTTTTGACAAGCCCTACAAAAATTGACCCTTTTTTTTGGCAGATGCCTGCCGGGGTTCTTCCATACATAGATGTAAAAGCATTAAAGCAACAAGCAATGGCTTTTGACAAGTACTCCAAAAATTGACTCTTTTTATTGACAAGGGTGAGTAGTAGCAGCACATTAAAAGACACTGGACGACAGTCACAGGACAAAGCCCTGTGGTGGGGCAGGCCTGCCTGTAGCAGACGGGCGGCAGTGGAGGTGTATTGGTGGTAGTAGAGGTAGCCAACACAGTCAGCAAGGGTGGTAGACTAGTAGTAGCAGCAGCACATTAAAAAAAGAGACTGGACGACAGTCACAGGACAAAGCCCTGTGGTGGGGCAGGCCTGCTTGTAGCAGACGGGTGGCAGTGGAGGTGTATTGGTGGTAGTAGAGGTAGACTAGCCAACACAGACAGCAAGGGTGGTAGACTGGTAGTAGCAGCAGCAAATTAAAAAAGAGACTGGATGACAGTCACAGGACAAAGCCCTATGGTGGGGTAGGCCTGCTTGTAACAGACGGGCGGCAGTGGAGGTGTATTGGTGGTAGTAGAGGTAGCCATTACAGACAGCAAGGGTGGTAGTAGTAGTAGCAGCACATTAAAAAAGAGACTGGAATGTCACAGGACAAAGCCCTGTGGTGGGGCAGGCCTCAGGCCTGCTTGTAGCAGACGGCAGTGGAGGTGTATTGGTGGTAGTAGAGGTAGCCAACGGACAGCAAGGGTGGTAGTAGTAGTAGCAGTAGCAGCACATTAAAAAAAGAGACTGGACAGTCACAGGACAAAGCCCTCTGGTGGGGCAGGCCTCAGGCCTGCTTGTAGCAGACGGCAGTGGAGGTGTATTGGTGGTAGTAGAGGTAGCCAACGGACAGCAAGGGTGGTAGTAGTAGTAGCAGTAGCAGCACATTAAAAAAAGAGACTGGACAGTCACAGGACAAAGCCCTGTGGTGGGGCAGGCCTCAGGCCTGCTTGTAGCAGACGGCAGTGGAAGTGTATTGGTGGTAGTAGAGGTAGCCAACGGACAGCAAGGGTGGTAGTAGTAGTAGCAGTAGCAGCACATTAAAAAAAGAGACTGGACAGTCACAGGACAAAGCCCTCTGGTGGGGCAGGCCTCAGGCCTGCTTGTAGCAGACGGCAGTGGAGGTGTATTGGTGGTAGTAGAGGTAGCCAATGGACAGAAAGGGTAGTAGTAGTAGTAGCAGCAGTAGCAGCACATTAAAAAAAGAGACTGGACAGTCACAGGACAAAGCCCTGTGGTGGTGCAGGCCTCAGGCCTGCTTATAGCAGACGGCAGTGGAGGTGTATTGGTGGTAGTAGAGGTAGCCAACGGACAGCAAGGGTGGTAGTAGTAGTAGCAGTAGCAGCACATTAAAAAAAGAGACTGGACAGTCACAGGACAAAGCCCTCTGGTGGGGCAGGCCTCAGGCCTGCTTGTAGCAGACGGCAGTGGAGGTGTATTGGTGGTAGTAGAGGTAGCCAACGGACAGCAAGGGTGGTAGTAGTAGTAGCAGTAGCAGGACATTAAAAAAAGAGACTGGACAGTCACAGGACACAGCCCTCTGGTGGGGCAGGCCTCAGGCCTGCTTGTAGCAGACGGCAGTGAAGGTGCATTGGTGGTAGTAGAGGTAGCCAACGGACAGCAAGGGTGGTAGTAGTAGTAGCAGCACATTAAAAAAGAGACTGGACAATCACAGGACAAAGCCCTGTGGTGGGGCAGGCCTACTTGTAGCAGACGGCACTGGGGTGGATTGGTGGTAGAAGTAGTAGCAGCACCAACAGCGGCACATTAAAAAAAGAGTGGACAGGACAGAATCCCGTAGTAGCAGGCGGCAGTAGCAGGCGGCAGCGGCAGCAGCAGCAGCAATGTCAGATCTAATCAGTGGCATCAGGCACAGGGGTTTTAAAATCCTCACCGATCCACGCTTGATTCATTTTCAGAAACGTGAGATTTTCCAAGCTGTTGGCGGACAATCTTGTTCGCTTAGGGGTGACGAAGCCCCCTGCCGCCCTCAATACCCTCTCTGACGCTACACTGGAGGGTGGACAAGACAGTACACCCATGGCAAACTGGGCCAGTTCTTGCCAATGATCCAATCTGCTGACCCAGAAGTCCATGGGGTCTGGGATCAGCATTTCTGACGGAGAAAGGGCACAGTCCAGGTACGAGTGAACCTGGTTGTTTAGGTGCTGCACCTGGTGATGGTGAACATCCCTTTGGTGACTACGATGTGTGTCAGGTCGGGGTATTGGATGTAAAAATGTTGTCATCATATTTTCCAAACTGAATTGGCTGCTGCTGCTGCCGCGGCTGCCGCCTATTGCACAGGTAGCTCTGCCAGAGGCGGTGGAACGATGAGACAGTGGGGAGCGGAGAGTGGCCCCCCGGTCAAACATGCTTGCAGCAGGCATTTGCCGTTTGAAAGCCGTGACAAGCTGGCTGCATAGCTTCTCTCGATAATAAGCCAATTTTGCCTCCCTCTCGGAAGGCGCAAAAAACTCCCCCATTCTGGCTTTATACCGAGGGTCTAAAAGTGTGGCTATCCAGTACTCATCTCTTTGCTTCATGCTAACAATACGACAGTCAGCGCGCAAGTAACGAAGCATACAGCTCGCCATCCTGGCCAGCGTTTCAGAGGGCCCGGTTGGTTCCATCTCCGCCCCATACTGCCATGGTTGTCCATCATCAAGGTCGTCGTCAGACTCGTCATCACCACCATCACTGTCATGTTGTGCGGCTGCCTCGTCCCCTATCCCTTCCTGTGATTCCATCTCCAAATCCAGCTCCTCTTCAGGTCCTGTTTCCTCATCCTCATCCTCCTCCTCCTCCTCCTCAACATCCATAACCAGATGTGATCCTTCCTCCATCCTTTGCTGAATCATCGCTGTGAGTGTTTGCTCCATAATGAATATCAGCGGCATAACATCGTTCATTCCGCTAGCGTCACGGCTCACAAATCGTGTGGCCTCTTCAAAGGGCCTCAAAACGCGACATGCGTCTCTAACCAGCTGCCAGTGCCTGAGCTCGAAATTACACTGGCTCCAAACGCTGCCCGTCTGCTGCATCAGGAAATCATTCACGGCTTTCCGCTGTTCGTACAGACGGTCCAACATGTGCAGGGTGGAATTCCAGCGTGGAATTCCAGCAAATCAAGCTGTGTTCTGGGAGATTGTTTTGATGCTGCAAGTCCAGGAGGGCGTGCTTAAATGCATACGAACGTCTAAAGCGAACGCAAACCCTCCTGGACATGGCCAGCACACCCTTCAAACCAACATATGACTTTAGGAAGCGTGTTATGACCAGATTGATCACATGTGCCATGCAAGGAGCGTGTGTCAGGTGACCTAGACGCAGTGCAGCCACAACGTTCTTGCCGTTATCAGAGACAACATTGCCCAGTGTGAGTTTCAGAGGAGACAGCCAGCGTGCGATTTCCTCCTTGATGCACAGCAGCAGCTCCTGCCCTGTGTGGCTTTTCTCGCCCAGGCTCAGCAGGTGTAAGACAGCGTTGTGACGCTTCACCTTGCACCTATGAAAAGAGGAGGGAGGAGGAGTGGAAGATACGCTGTGTCCTGTCGGGGACGGGAAGACCTCCAAGGAGGAAGGCAAGGAGGAGGAGGAGGAGTTGGAGGATAATAGGCGCCTGGTGTCCGGAGTTGAACCAGAAAGATACAAGCGTGGAGGTGGTAATGCCTGGCATTGCTGCGGTGGTGCATCGGACTGCAATATATTGACCCAGTGGGCCATGAAAGACATGTACTGTCCCTGCCCATAGTTGCTGCTCCACATGTCGACGGTGGCATGTACCCTGCTGCACACGAATAATTGCAAGGACTGGCACACCTTTTCCTCCACATGCTTGTGCAAGGCAGGGACAGCTGTTTTGGAGAAGTAATGTCGGCTAGGTATTCGCCACCTAGGCTGAGCGCACGCCATCAATTTCTTTGAAATCGGCGGAGTCGACCAGGTGGTACGGCAGCAACTGCACCACCAACAACTTAGCCACGTGTGAATTTAGCCGCACGACAAGTGGATGACTGGGTATATATTGTTGCTTATTCGACAACGATTCCGTAATGGATAACTGACGGGACGTAGGAGGAGCACTAGATGACAGTGATGATGATGATGACAACGACATGGTGGATAAGGCCTGGCTACTACTTAGATGACAGGGACTCGGAGCAGCAGCAGCAGCGAAAGAGGGGTCTTCATTAGATATACATGATGATGGTGGGGCATGTCGATTGTCCCACATGGCCTTGTGATGCCGCTCCATGTGTTTACGTAGAGCGGTAGTTCCTACATTGCTGCCCTGCCCACGCCTTACTTTCTGCTTGCAGATACGGTACTGTGCCATGTTTTCGTCCTCCGGGAAGGTACAGAAAAATTGCCACACGGCAGAGTACCGTAAAGAGGTAGTACCACGTCCACCACCACCACCACAACCACCCGAGCTTGCCCCTTGTCTGGCAGGCTTTTTTCAGGAGCCTACACCAGCATCTGTGTCACCGTCACCGGCTCCTAAGCTGACCCTACCGCTGCAACGTTTTGCAGATTGACTTCTGCCCCTACCTCGGCTTGGCTGTTTATAACGTCCAATGCCGCCACTACTACCCTCCTCCTCTGACGCCGTCATCACCTCGTCACCTGGTTCCCACATCCTGTCTAAAACAACATCATCATCATAGCCTTCCTCATCATCCCCGCCACTTCTGTCACTGTGTTGTGAATGTGATGTGACATCATGGCGGGCTCCATGCCCCCCCTCATTACTGCGTCTGCCACCACGGCTACCACCACCAACACCCCCACTACCGCAGCTATGCGTATCGGACACCACTTCCACCTCCACCACTGCCGCAACACACTCCGTTGGCAGACTCGCGGAAAACAAATCATCATCATCATCATCACTATGTTGCTCAGTATCTTCCTTCGCACCCGAGGAGATGTCTCTTAGGACTCTCAGGAAAGATGGCTTCCCGCTAGGAAGGGGGAGCGAAGACATAGATGATGGAATGGAAACGCTAGAAATACCTATATTACTACTGTCACTGTGCCAAGGAACTGTAGAGGATCTGGAATCCAACAAAACCTGGCTTGAAGCCAGATCGTCAGAGTCTTCCTGCTGAGATGACCGCGAGCCAGCCAACCAGTCCACAATGGCCGTATTGTCTAAAGTAACCCGCCCACCGGAGGAGATGGACAAGTCTGGCTTGGTGATACTGCTACTACTACCAGCAGGCACATGGCTGCTGCTACTAGTAGAACTGGGCACATGTCTTGTGCCACAAATGCTGGTACTGGGTCTGGCACCAACAGATCCAACATTTGGACTGGAAGAGGAGACGGCATGGGTGTTTTTTCCTCTACCCCGTCCTTTCACAACCTTTTTTTTCCCAGACATTTCAGAGCCCCTTCTAAAAGAGTATTCACACACTGACACTGGCTTGGCAAATGGCAATGAATGAGAATTTCTATCAGCCACGCTGCAGGTCACTCAGGGAATGCTGGGCCTTGTAGTACTACTAGGCTGCCTGTATTGCAAGTTGGATTGTTTGTTATGTTAACGGCCGGGGATGAGCCTTTTCTAAAAGCGTATTCACAAACTGACACTGGCTTGGCAAATGGCAATGAATGAGAATTTCTATCAGCCACACCGCAGTGCACTCATGGAATGCTGGGCCTTGTAGTACTACTACTACCACTACTACAAAGGCGGCCTGTATTGCAAGTTGTATTGTTATTTGTTTGTTATGTTAACGGGCCGGGGATGAGCCCCTTCTAAAAGCGTATTCACACACTGACACTGGCTTGGCAAATGGCAATAAATGAGAATTTCTATCAGCCACGCTGCAGTGCACTCAGGGAATGCTGGGCCTTGTAGTACTACTAGGCTGCCTGTATTGCAAGTTGGATTGTTTGTTATGTTAACGGCCGGGGATGAGCCCCTTCTAAAAGCGTATTCACACACTGACACTGGCTTGGCAAATGGCAATGAATGAGAATTTCTATCAGCCACGCCGCAGTGCACTCAGGGAATGCTGGGCCTTGTAGTACTACTACTACCACTACTACAAAGGCTGCCTGTATTGCAAGTTGTATTGTTATTTGTTTGTTATGTTAACGGGCCGGGAATGAGCCCCTTCTAAAAGCGTATTCACACACTGACACTGGCTTGGCAAATGGCAATGAATGAGAATTTCTATCAGACACGCCGCGGTGCACTCAGGGAATGCTGGGCATTGTAGTACTACTAGGCTGCCTGTATCGCAAGTTGGATTGTTATTTATGTTAACGGCCGGGGATGAGCCCCTTATAAAAGCGTATTCACACACGGACACTGGCTTGCCAAATGGCAATGAATGAGAATATCTATCAGCCCCGCCGCAGTGCACTCAGGGAATGCTGGGCCTTGTAGTACTACTACTACCACTACTACTACAAAGGCTGCCTGTATTGCAAGTTGGATGCAACGGGAATGAGCCCCTTATAAAAGCGTATTCACACACTGGCTGAGTAGTGAGTAGTGGATGAGCCCCTTCGATTTCTGGATTCTTGCCTTTTAGATTCCTAAAGCTTTCCCTTACTGCACAGAGATGCTATCCCTACAGCTCCTGTCTGTAAAATGGCAGCTGAGCTCCATGCATAGACTTTTCTTGCAGGCTTGAGCCCGCCCCTATGCTGCCTCCCGATTGGCTGAGAGAGCCGTTTGCAAGGCATTATGGGGTAGCCTGATGATCTTGTGAAATCCTCCATTTTAGATGTAACATGTGGCAGGCGCCAAAATGTAACCGGGTTCGGCCGAACCCGGTGAAGTTCGAATTCGCTGCGAACCGAACTTTTCCGGAAGTTCGGACCGAAACCGGGTTCGGTTGTCCCGGTACGCTCATCTCTAGTGGTGGGTACCGGGGTAATAATGGGTGGTTAGTGCTAGCCTCTGCACCGGCTAACACTAAGTACCGCCTTAATAATGGACGCTGTCAATCAGCCAACTGCCATTATCTAGGCACTAATAAAGTTTAAAAAAAAAAACACAAAGACAATTATTTTTTATTGAAATAAGAAATCCCCAACAAAACCCTCGTTAACCAGTTTATTAAAATTTGAAAAAACGTAGATCTGCGCAGTAGTCCAACGAATCGAAGATGTAGTCCAATCGGTACATCAAAATCTGCAACAACATAAAAAAACAGTTATCAATGTGAACAATACCAATACTTCTACTCACAAATATACACGCACACACAAACAACCATACACAAACACACACACATATATACACGAACTCAAACAAAAACACATTTATACACAAACACAACAAGATATACACAAACACACAAACTAACACATATACACAAACACACACACTGTTTCTTTTAAATGCTGCTGGGGAAACAGCTCGGTCCACTATATAAGGTTGCGCTACAGTGCAGCATTTAAAAGAAACAGGATACTGACCTGTCCATAGAGTTTAAGGCAGCACAAAGTATTTCAGGAGATGAGCGTGCAGATTCAGTGCTGCTGTGAACTCTGCTCTTACCATTACGTAGCTCTCAGTCTGTTACCTCTCCTCCACTCCTGTCCTCAAGAACACCTTCACATGATTGGCAAGTCACCACGTAATGGTAAGAGCAGAGTTCACAGCAGCACAGAGTATTTCAGGAGATGAGCGTGCGGATCTTGTGCAGGGTGGTGACTTGCCAATCATGTGAAGGTGTTATTGAGAATATATAACCCCAGCACACACAGAGGTACGCAAAAGATCCAAATGCAAACAAATGTAAGTTTTATTGCAACAAAAGATGGTAGAGTTGAGGTAGAAAGCGACTTGGTAAAGACGTTTCGGCCGAACCTCGGCCTTTGTCACGGTCGCTAAAATGATAAAGAATAAAATGCTTTTACAAAGTTGGCAATACAATTTACAAAAATACAGTATGAACAAATGAAAAATAATAATATGAAAATAACATATATAGATGAGTTCTCTGTTTACATGAAATTATATAGCGCTGTCACCTCAGATATACACAGAGAACAATTATTATACATCATAAGGAAAAAAATAAATTATAAGGAAAAAATAAAATAAAAATATTTTAATACTGAACCATATAAAGAAAATTGCGTGATCAATTAGTGGAACACGTAACACAAGAATTAAGGAAATCATAATCATCTATGAAAGAATAAGTCATAATGATCTATAAAAAACAAGACTAGGGGCTGAATAGTCAGAACAAAATTAAATTAAATATGCTCAAGGAGGATCTAGCAGTATATAACTGTATGGGGCATAAACAATCAGGAAACCTCTGATGGTAATGCAATACCTAGGTTACATATATTGATTTTGTTTTGTTATTGTGGTGGGGAGAGGAAAGAGTCCTCACTGTAAACCATACCATAAAGTACCGGTAGAAAATAAAGGATCGTGTGGAAAGGAACAAACACTAGAGGATAAACTAAAGGGAGAAAGTCATGTGCTGCTGTACCTGTAAGACGATATCACTGGTATGGGATGTCCGCCGGATATTCCCTGTGTGTCTGTGCTATGTGAGTTGCGTCTGTGGAACTGACATCAGTGGTACAGCCAGAGCCTTCTAACAGCTGATATGTGAGTGCAGTGAATATTCATGAGGTAATTATAGTAAGGGACCGTGGAGAAAGAGAGCAAAGGGACCTAGCAGCTGATGTGAGTGCAATGAATATTCCTGAGGTTATTATAGTAAGAATGTGTGTTAGTGTGTGTATATATATGTGAGTGGCATGTAATGAAGGAATGTAACTATATAGAAAAGTATGTTGACAGAAACTGATCGGACGCTATCTAGTTGCCATGACAACGAACCAGAGAAGGAAAGGGACCATATGTCTGAGGGTATAGATTATCTCAACCCATGTGTATGGGATGTCAATGTAAGGATAGATGTAGGAACGGTATAGAAGGTGATAGTAGTCATGGCAACATATAGAGGGAAGGGAAAATTAGAAAAATATATATGTATAAAAATGAAGGAATAAAGATGAGATTTGACAGCCGGTTTTATGGTACTTTTACCTGGTCCGTGTGGATGTGTTTTTTCTCTAGCATGTCTAGAAACAGAAAAGACAACAAGTTAGAATATGCAAGTCAAACAAGATATAGGAACTGGCATTAATACATGAACTGCACAGAAGATAATAGGGTTTCGTATCAATTCATTAGGTCAAATTCCCTATTGAGACCCCTGGGACTTAAGGTTTGTAATGTATGTATCCAGTAGGATTCCCGTTCCTTAAGTAAATGTATGTGGTTGCCACCTCTACGTGGTTGAGGAACGTGTTCAATTATCTGGAACTGAAATTGGGAAAGTTGATGATTAGCCTTACTGAAGTTGTCTGGTAATGGTAACCAGTTTTTATTACAGCGGATAGTAGATTTGTGGTTTGTTATGCGATCCCTAATGTGTTGTGTGGTTTCGCCCACATATATTAGCCCACACGGGCACTTTACCAGGTATACCACAAAATTGGTATCACATGTATAGAAGCCTTTTATGGGAAAATATTTATTCGTGTGGGGATGCTGGAACCGATCACCCTTGATAACGTTGGAACTCTGCTCTTACCATTACGTGGTGACTTGCCAATCATGTGAAGGTGTTATTGAGGACAGTAGTGGAGGAGAGGTAACAGACTGAGAGCTACGTAATGGTAAGAGCAGAGTTCACAGCATCACTGAATCTGCACGCTCATCTCCTGAAATACTCTGTGCTGCTATGAACTCTGCTCTTACCATTACGTGGTGACTTGCCAATCATGTGAAGGTGTTATTGAGGACAGTAGTGGAGGAGAGGAAACAGACTAAGAGCTACGTAATGGTAAGAGCAGAGATCACAGCAGCACTGAATCTGCACGCTCATCTCCTGAAATACTCTGTGCTGCCTTGAACTCTGTGGACAGGTCAGGATCCTGTTTCTTTTAAATGCTACACTGTAGCGCAGCCTTATACAGTGGTTCGAGCGGGTTCCCTAGCAGCATTTAAAAGAAACAGGATCCTGACCTGTCAACAGAGTTTAAGGCAGCACAGAGTATTTCAGAAGATGAGCACGGCCGGCCACAGGCAGCCGGTCGTTTTTCCGAGCCGTGCTCCCATTATGCACACGACCGTAAAAACACCCGTTATTGCGGGTCGTAATTACGACCCGCAATAACGGGCTCATAGACTTCTGTTACCCACGGGTACCTTCCCGTTTTCTCACGGGAAGGTGCCCGTGCCGTTAAAAAAATAGAACATGTTCTATTATTCGATTTTACGGGCCGTGCTGCTATAATTATAATGACAGCACGGCTCGCAAAAGCGGCCGGCTGCCCGTGGCCGGCCGTGCCTGGCCGCGCTCGTAACTACGAGTCGTAATTACGAGCACGGCCCGTAAAATAAAAAAATAGAACATGTTCTATCTTTTTAACGGCACGGGCACCTTCCCGTGAGAAAACGGGAAGGTACCCGTGGCTAACAGAAGTCTATGGACCCGCTATTTTGGGTCATAATTACGACCCGTAATAACGGGTGTTTTTACGGTCATGTGCATGAGGCCCCGTAATGACGGGTGGCTACATGTGTGCACCCGTCATTATGGCAGCGTTGCTAGGCGACGTCAGTAAATAGTCACTGTCCAGGGTGCTGAAAGAGTTAACTGATCGGCAGTAACTGTTTCAACACCCTGGACAGTGACTACCGATCACAATATAGAGTAACCTGTAAAAAAAAAAAGACGTTCATACTTACCGGGAACTCCCTGTTCCTCCAGTCCAGTCTCCTGGCCATTGCCTTGGTGACGCGTCACTCTCGACATCCGGCCCGACATTCCTTGATGACGATGCAGCCCATGTGAGCGCTGCAGCCAATCACAGGCTGCATAGGCCTCTGCAGCCAATCACAGGTTGCCGCGTCAGAAAAGAAGGTCGGACTGGAGGAAGACGAGGGACTCGTCACCAAGACAACGACCAGGTACGTATGAAATGCTTTTTATTTTATTTTTAATCAGCAGCCTCTTTTCAGGCAGTGATTGATAGAGATAAGTGACTGCCAATTTGTATAATATTTTTGACCGGGTTTGGCCGAACCCAGTGAAGTTTGGATTCGCTGCGAACAGAACTTTTCTGGAAGTTCGGACCGAAACCGGGTTCGGTTGTCCCGGTTTGCTCATCTCTACATTACACCATGGAACCCTTGACAATAGAGTGCAGTTTGGATATTTCTACTAAACAGGCAGTACGTGTAATTACAATAACAGGTTGGCTATCATTCAAAATCGACCTCCCACAATAATCAAGATGATCACCAAGATGTAAACTGTGGCAAGGTCCCACCGAGAGTTGAACTTGGATTGCTGGATTCAAACTCCAGAGTGCTAACCATTACACCATGGAACCCTTGACAATAGAGTGAGGTTTGGATATTTCTACTAAACAGGCAGTACGTGTAATTACAATAAAGGGTCGGCTATCAATCAAAGTCGACCTCCCACAATAATCAAGAGGGCATAGCTTCTGTGCCTGCATGATCACCAAGATGTACAATTATTTTCTATTGCGGTTCTATAACAAAAGCTAGAAACCTGCATTTAGAAAGGGAAAATACTATTACCAACTCAATGGGAAATAACTGGGAAATGAAATTATGAATTTCAGTTGACTGAAAAGTTAATGGTAGTAACCAGTGTCAGGCAGCTAACTGCCAAGGCAAAAAGACTGTAAATTAGTTTCCATTTTGGATAATCTACAATGTGGATCATACTAATTTCCAAGGTCTGTCTGTACTGAACACCCTACGAGCTGGAAGTAGAGCCAGTGTTTGCATTACATGCCATAAAAAGACCCTTTAAATTTGTTGATTTTATATGCCCTCAATTCCATTCGTTTAATTATCTCTACGAGAGAATATTATAAAAAAAATTGTGTTGCTAAATCGTGTTTATGGCGTACAACAAGCACTATCAATACAATACCTCATTGAAAAGGTACTACACTCAGAAGTAAACTGTGGCAAGGTCCCACCGAGAATTGAACTCGGATTACTGGATTCAAAGTCCAGAGTGCTAACCATTACACCATGGAACCCTTGACAATAGAGGGAGGTTTGGATATTTCTACTAAACAGGCAGTACGTGTAATTACAATAAAGGGTCGGCTATCAATCAAAGTCGACCTCCAACAATAATCAAGAGGGCATAGATTCTGTGCCTGCATGATCACCAAGATGTACAATTATTTTCTATTGTGGTTCTATAACAAAAGCTAGAACCCTGCATTTGGAAAGGGAAAATACTATTAACAACTCAATGGGAAAAAACTGGGAAATGAAATTATGAATTTCAGTTGACTGAAAAGTTAACGGTAGTAGCCAGTGTCAGGCAGCTACTGCCAAGGCAAGAAGACTGTAAATTAATTTCCATTTGGATAATCTACAATGTGGATCATACTAATTTCCAAGGTCTGTCTGTACTGAACACCCTACGAGCTGGAAGTAGAGCCAGTGTTTGCATTACATGCCATAAAAATACCCTTTAAATTTGTTGATTTTATATGCCCTCAATTCCATTCGTTTAATTATCTCTACGAGAGAATATTATAAAAAAAAATTTGTGTTGCTAAATCGTGTTTATGGCGTACAACAAGCACTATCAATATAATACCTCATTGAAAAGGTACTACACTCAGAAGTAAACTGTGGCAAGGTCCCACCGAAAGTTGAACTCGGATTGCTGGATTCAAAGTCCAGAGTGCTAATCATTACACCATGGAACCCTTGACTACAGAGTGACGTTTGGATATTTCTACTAAACAGGCAGTACGTGTAATTACAATAAAGGGTCGGCTATCAATCAAAGTCGACCTCCCACAATAATCAAGAGGGCATAGATTCTGTGCCTGCATGATTACCAAGATGTACAATTATTTTCTATTGCGGTTATATAACAAAAGCTAGAACCCTGCATTTAGAAAGGGAAAATACTATTACCAACTCAATGGGAAATAACTGGGAAATGAAATTATGAATTTCAGTTGACTGAAAAGTTAATGGTAGTAACCAGTGTCAGGCAGCTAACTGCCAAGGCAAAAATACTATAAATTATTTTCCATTTGGATAATCTACAATGTGGATCATACTAATTTCCAAGGTCTGTCTGTACTGAACACCCTACGAGCTGGAAGTAGAGCCAGTGTTTGCATTACATGCCATAAAAAGACCCTTTAAATGTGTTGATTTTATATGCCCTCAATTCCATTCGTTTAATTATCTCTACGAGAGAATATTATAAAAAAAATTAGTGTTGCTAAATCGTGTTTATGGCGTACAACAAGCACTATCAATATAATACCTCATTGAAAAGGTACTACACTCAGAAGTTAACTGTGGCAAGGTCCCACCGAGAGTTGAACTCGGATTGCTGGATTCAGAGTCCAGAGTGCTAACCATTACACCATCGAACCCTTGACTACAGAGTGACGTTTGGATATTTCTACT
Source organism: Rhinoderma darwinii (assembly GCF_050947455.1). Taxonomy (NCBI): domain Eukaryota; kingdom Metazoa; phylum Chordata; class Amphibia; order Anura; family Rhinodermatidae; genus Rhinoderma; species Rhinoderma darwinii. Next base: position 415,747,948 of record NC_134689.1, read on the forward strand.
AAACAGGCAGTACGTGTAATTACAATAAAGGGTCGGCTATCAATCAAAGTCGACCTCCCACAATAATCAAGAGGGCATAGATTCTGTGCCTGCATGATCACCAAGATGTACAATTATTTTCTATTGCGGTTATATAACAAAAGCTAGAACCCTGCATTTAGAAAGGGAAAATACTATTACCAACTCAATGGGAAAAAACTGGGAAATGAAATTATGAATTTCAGTTGACTTAAAAGTTAATGGTAGTAACCAGTGTCAGGCAGCTACTGCCAAGGCAAAAAGACTGTAAATTAGTTTCCATTTGGATAATCTACAATGTGGATCATACTAATTTCCAAGGTCTGTCTGTACTGAACACCCTACGAGCTGGAAGTAGAGCCAGTGTTTGCATTACATGCCATAAAAAGACCCTTTAAATTTGTTGATTTTATATGCCCTCAATTCCATTTGTTTAATTATCTCTACGAGAGAATTTTATAAAAAAAAATTGTGTTGCTAAATCGTGTTTATGGAGTACAACAAGCACTATCAATACAATACCTCATTGAAAAGGTAATACACTCAGAAGTAAACTGTGGTAAGGTCCCACCGAGAGTTGAACTGAGATTGCTGGATTCAAAGTCCAGAGTGCTAACCATTACACCATGGAACCCTTGACAATTGAGTGAGGTTTGAATATTTCTACTAAACAGGCAGTACGTGTAATTACAATAAAGGGTCGGCTATCAATCAAAGTCGACCTCCCACAATAATCAAGAGGGCATAGATTCTGTGCTTGCATGATCACCAAGATGTACAATTATTTTCTATTGCGGTTATATAACAAAAGCTAGAACCCTGCATTTAGAAAGGGAAAATACTATTACCAACTCAATGGGAAAAAACTGGGAAATTAAATTATGAATTTCAGTTGACTGAAAAGTTAACGGTAGTAGCCAGTGTCAGGCAGCTACTGCAAAGGCAAAAAGACTGTAAATTAGTTTCCATTTGGATAATCTACAATGTGGATCATACTAATTTACAAAGTCTGTCTGTACTGAACACCCTACGAGCTGGAAGTAGAGCCAGTGTTTGCATTACATGCCATAAAAAGACCCTTTAAATTTGTTGATTTTATATGCCCTCAATTCCATTCGTTTAATTATCTCTACGAGAGAATATTATAAAAAATATTTGTGTTGCTAAATCGTGTTTATGGAGTACAACAAGCACTATCAATACAATACCTCATTGAAAAGGTACTACACTCAGAAGTAAACTGTGGCAAGGTCCCACAGAGAGTTGAACTCGGATTGCTGGATTCAAAGTCCAGAGTGCTAACCATTACACCATGTAACCCTTGACAATAGAGAGAGGTTTGGATATTTCTACTAAACAGGCAGTACGTGTAATTACAATAAAGGGTCGGCTATCAATCAAAGTCGACCTCCCACAATAATCAAGAGGGCATAGATTCTGTGCTTGCATGATCACCAAGATGTACAATTATTTTCTATTGCGGTTATATAACAAAAGCTAGAACCCTGCATTTAGAAAGGGAAAATACTATTACCAACTCAATGGGAAAAAACTGGGAAATGAAATTATGAATTTCAGTTGACTGAAAAGTTAATGGTAGTAACCAGTGTCAGGCAGCTTACTGCCAAGGCAAAAAGACTATAAATTAGTTTCCATTTGGATAATCTACAATGTGGATCATACTAATTTCCAAGGTCTGTCTGTACTGAACACCCTACGAGCTGGAAGTAGAGCCAGTGTTTGCATTACATGCCATAAAAGGACCCTTTAAATTTGTTGATTTTATATGCCCTCAATTCCATTTGTTTAATTATCTCTACGAGAGAATTTTATAAAAAAAAATTGTGTTGCTAAATCGTGTTTATGGAGTACAACAAGCACTATCAATACAATACCTCATTGAAAAGGTAATACACTCAGAAGTAAACTGTGGTAAGGTCCCACCGAGAGTTGAACTGAGATTGCTGGATTCAAAGTCCAGAGTGCTAACCATTACACCATGGAACCCTTGACAATTGAGTGAGGTTTGAATATTTCTACTAAACAGGCAGTACGTGTAATTACAATAAAGGGTCGGCTATCAATCAAAGTCGACCTCCCACAATAATCAAGAGGGCATAGATTCTGTGCTTGCATGATCACCAAGATGTACAATTATTTTCTATTGCGGTTATATAACAAAAGCTAGAACCCTGCATTTAGAAAGGGAAAATACTATTACCAACTCAATGGGAAAAAACTGGGAAATGAAATTATGAATTTCAGTTGACTGAAAAGTTAATGGTAGTAACCAGTGTCAGGCAGCTTAATGCCAAGGCAAAAAGACTATAAATTAGTTTCCATTTGGATAATCTACAATGTGGATCATACTAATTTCCAAGGTCTGTCTGTACTGAACACCCTACGAGCTGGAAGTAGAGCCAGTGTTTGCATTACATGCCATAAAAAGACCCTTTAAATTTGTTGATTTTATATGCCCTCAATTCCATTCGTTTAATTATCTCTACGAGAGAATATTATAAAAAAAATAAATGTGTTGCTAAATCGTGTTTATGGAGTACAACAAGCACTATCAATACAATACCTCATTGAAAAGGTACTACACTCAAAAGTAAACTGTGGCAAGGTCCACACAGAGAGTTGAACTCGGATTGCTGGATTCAATGTCCAGAGTGCTAACCATTACACCATGGAACCCTTGACAATAGAGTGAAGTTTGGATATTTCTACTAAACAGGCAGTACGTGTAATTACAATAAAGGGTCGGCTATCAATCAAATTCGACCTCCCACAATAATCAATAGGGCATAGATTCTGTGCCTGCATGATCACCAAGATGTACAATTATTTTCTACTGCGGTTATATAACAAAAGCTAGAACCCTGCATTTAGAAAGGGAAAATACTATTACCAACTCAATGGGAAAAAACTGGGAAATGAAAGGTTGAATTTCAGTTGACTGAAAAGTTAATGGTAGTAACCAGTGTCAGGCAGCTAACTGCCAAGTCAAAAAGACTATAAATTAGTTTCCATTTGGATAATCTACAATGTGGATCATACTAATTTCCAAGGTCTGTCTGTACTGAACACCCTACGAGCTGGAAGTAGAGCCAGTGTTTGCATTACATGCCATAAAAAGACCCTTTAAATTTGTTGATTTTATATGCCCTCAATTCCATTCGTTTAATTATCTCTACGAGAGAATATTATAAAAAAAAATTGTGTTGCTAAATCGTGTTTATGGAGTACAACAATCACTATCAATACAATACCTCATTGAAAAGGTACTAAACTCAGAAGTAAACTGTGGCAAGGTCCCACAGAGAGTTGAACCCGGATTGCTGGATTCAAAGTCCAGAGTGCTAACCATTACACCATGGAACCCTTGACAATAGAGCAAAGTTTGGATATTTCTACTAAACAGGCAGTACGTGTAATTACAATAAAGGGTCGGCTATCAATCAAAGTCGACCTCCCACAATAATCAAGAGGGCATAGATTCTGTGCCTGCATGATCACCAAGATGTACAATTATTTTCTATTGCGGTTATATAACAAAAGCTAGAACCCTGCATTTAGAAAGGGAAAATACTATTACCAACTCAATGGGAAAAAACTGGGAAATGAAATTATGAATTTCAGTTGACTGAAAAGTTAACGGTAGTAACCAGTGTCAGGCAGCTACTGCCAAGGCAAAAAGACTGTAAATTAGTTTCCATTTGGATAATCTACAATGTGGATCATACTAATTTCCAAGGTCTGTCTGTACTGAACACCCTACGAGCTGGAAGTAGAGCCAGTGTTTGCATTACATGCCATAAAAAGACCCTTTAAATGTGTTGATTTAATATGCCCTCAATTCCATTTGTTTAATTATCTCTACGAGAGAATATTATAAAAAAACAATTGTGCTGCTAAATCGTGTTTATGGCGTACAACAAGCACTATCAATACAATACATCATTGAAAAGGTACTACACTCAGAAGTAAACTGTGGCAAGGTCCCACCGAGAGTTGAACTCAGATTGCTGGATTCAAAGTCCAGAGTGCTAACCATTACACCATGGCACCCTTGACAATAGAGTGCTGTTTGGATATTTCAACTAAACAGGCAGTACGTGTAATTACAATAACAGGTCGGCTATCACTCAATATCGACCTCCCACAATAATCAAGAGGGCATAGCTTCTGTGGCTGCATGATCACCAAGATGTACAATTATTTTCTATTGCGGTTATATAACAAAAGCTAGAACCCTGCATTTGGAAAGGGAAAATACTATTACCAACTCAATGGGGAAAAACTGGGAAATGAAATTATGAATTTCAGTTGACTGTAGTGGATATTTCTACTAAACAGGCAGTACGTGTAATTACAATTACAGGTCGGCTATCATTCAAAATCCACCTCCCACAATAATCAAGAGGGCATAGCTTCTGTGCCTGCATGATCACCAAGATGTATAATTATTTTCTATTGCGGTTATATAACAAAAGCTAGAACCCTGCATTTGGAAAGGGAAAATACTATTACCAAGTCAATGGGAAAAAACTGGGAAATGAAATTATGAATTTCAGTTGACTGAAAACTTAACTGTTGTAACCAGTGTCAGGCAGCTACTGCCAAGGCAAAAAGACTGTAAATTAGTTTCCAATTGGATAATCTACAATGTGGATCAAACTAATTTCCAAGGTATGTCTGTACTGAACACCCTACAAGCTGGAAGTAGAGCCAGTGTATGCATTACATGCCATAAAAATACCCTTTAAATGTGTTGATTTTATATGCCCTCAATTACATTGGTTTAATTATCTCTACGAGAGAATATTATCAAATTTTTTTTTGTTGTTAAATCGTGTTTATGGCGTACAACAAGCACTATCAATACAATACCTCATTGAAAAAGGATTACACTCAGAATGAATTAAACTGTGGCAAGGTGCCACCGAGAGTTGAACACGGATTGATGGATTCAGAGTCCAGAGTGCTAACCATTAAACCATGGAAGCCTTGACAATAGAGTGCAGTTTGGATGTTTCTACTAAACAGGCAGTACGTGTAATTACAATAACAGGTCGGCTATCATTCAAAATCGACCTCCCACAATAATCAAGAAGGCATAGCTTCTGTGCCTGCATGATCACCAAGATGTACAATTATTTTCTATTGCGGTTATATAACAAAAGCTAGAACCCTGCATTTGGAAAGGGAAAATACTATTAACAACTCAATGGGAAAAAACTGGGAAATTAAATTATGAATTTCAGTTGACTGAAAACTTAAGTGTTGTAACCAGTGTCAGGCAGCTACTGCCAAGGCAAAAAGACTGTAAATTAGTTTCCAATTGGATAATCTACAATGTGGATCAAACTAATTTCCAAGGTATGTCTGTACTGAACACCCTACAAGCTGGAAGTAGAGCCAGTGTTTGCATTACATGCCATAAAAAGACTCTTTAAATTTGTTAATTTTATATGCCCTCAATTAAATTGGTTTAATTATCTCTACGAGAGAATATTATCACATTTTTTATGTTGTTAAATCGTGTTTATGGCGTACAACAATCACTATCAATACAATACCTCATTGAAAAAGGATTACACTCAGAAGGAAGTAATCTGTGGCAAGGTCCCACTGAGAGTTGAACTTGGATTGCTGGATTCAGAGTCCAGAGTGCTAACCATTACACCATCGAACCCTTGGCAGTAGAGGTCAGTTTGGATATTTCTGCTAAACAGGCAGTACGTGTAATTACAATAACAGGTTGGCTATCATTCAAAATCGACCTCCCGCAATAATCAAGAGGGCATAGCTTCTGTGCCTGCATGATCACCAAGATGTACAATTATTTTCTATTGCGGTTATATAACAAAAGCTACAACCCTGCATTTGGAAAAGGAAAATACTATTAACAACTCAATGGGAAAAAAATGGGAAATTAAATTATGAATTTCAGTTGACTGAAAACTTAACTGTTGTAACCAGTGTCAGGCAGCTACTGCCAAGGCAAAAAGACTGTAAATTAATTTCCATTTGGACAATGTGGATCATACTAATTTCCAAGGTCTGTCTGTACTGAACAACCTACGAGCTGGAAGTAGAGCCAGTGTTTGCATTACATGCCATAAAAAGACTCTTTAAATTTGTTAATTTTATATGCCCTCAATTACATTGGTTTAATTATCTCTACGAGAGAATATTATCACATTTTTTTTGTTGTTAAATCGTGTTTATGGCGTACAACAATCACTATCAATACAATACCTCATTGAAAAAGGATTACACTCAGAAGGAAGTAAACTGTGGCAAGGTCCCACTGAGAGTTGAACTTGGATTGCTGGATTTAGAGTCCAGAGTGCTAACCATTACAGCATCGAACCCTTGGCAGTAGAGGTCAGTTTGGATATTTCTGCTAAACAGGCAGTACGTGTAATTACAATAACAGGTCGGCTATCATTCAAAATCGACCTCCCGCAATAATCAAGAGGGCATAGCTTCTGTGCCTGCATGATCACCAAGATGTACAAATATTTTCTATTGCGGTTATATAACAAAAGCTAGAACCCTGCATTTGGAAAGGGAAAATACTATTAACAACTCAATGGGAAAAAACTGGGAAATTAAATTATGAATTTCAGTTGACTGAAAACTTAACTGTTGTAACCAGTGTCAGGCAGCTACTGCCAAGGCAAAAAGACTGTAAATTAGTTTCCAATTGGATAATCTACAATGTGGATCAAACTAATTTCCAAGGTATGTCTGTACTGAACACCCTACAAGCTGGAAGTAGAGCCAGTGTATGCATTACATGCCTTAAAAATACCGTTTAAATGTGTTGATTTTATATGCCCTCAATTACATTGGTTTAATTATCTCTACGAGAGAATATTATCAAATTTTTTTTTGTTGTTAAATCGTGTTTATGGCGTACAACAAGCACTATCAATACAATACCTCATTGAAAAAGGATTACACTCAGAATGAATTAAACTGTGGCAAGGTCCCACCGAGAGTTGAACACGGATTGATGGATTCAGAGTCCAGAGTGCTAACCATTAAACCATGGAAGCCTTGACAATAGAGTGCAGTTTGGATGTTTCTACTAAACAGGCAGTACGTGTAATTACAATAACAGGTCGGCTATCATTCAAAATCGACCTCCCACAATAATCAAGAAGGCATAGCTTCTGTGCCTGCATGATCACCAAGATGTACAATTATTTTCTATTGCGGTTATATAACAAAAGCTAGAACCCTGCATTTGGAAAGGGAAAATACTATTAACAACTCAATGGGAAAAAACTGGGAAATTAAATTATGAATTTCAGTTGACTGAAAACTTAACTGTTGTAACCAGTGTCAGGCAGCTACTGCCAAGGCAAAAAGACTGTAAATTAGTTTCCAATTGGATAATCTACAATGTGGATCAAACTAATTTCCAAGGTATGTCTGTACTGAACACCCTACAAGCTGGAAGTAGAGCCAGTGTTTGCATTACATGCCATAAAAAGACTCTTTAAATTTGTTAATTTTATATGCCCTCAATTAAATTGGTTTAATTATCTCTACGAGAGAATATTATCACATTTTTTATGTTGTTAAATCGTGTTTATGGCGTACAACAATCACTATCAATACAATACCTCATTGAAAAAGGATTACACTCAGAAGGAAGTAATCTGTGGCAAGGTCCCACTGAGAGTTGAACTTGGATTGCTGGATTCAGAGTCCAGAGTGCTAACCATTACACCATCGAACCCTTGGCAGTAGAGGTCAGTTTGGATATTTCTGCTAAACAGGCAGTACGTGTAATTACAATAACAGGTTGGCTATCATTCAAAATCGACCTCCCGCAATAATCAAGAGGGCATAGCTTCTGTGCCTGCATGATCACCAAGATGTACAATTATTTTCTATTGCGGTTATATAACAAAAGCTACAACCCTGCATTTGGAAAAGGAAAATACTATTAACAACTCAATGGGAAAAAAATGGGAAATTAAATTATGAATTTCAGTTGACTGAAAACTTAACTGTTGTAACCAGTGTCAGGCAGCTACTGCCAAGGCAAAAAGACTGTAAATTAATTTCCATTTGGACAATGTGGATCATACTAATTTCCAAGGTCTGTCTGTACTGAACAACCTACGAGCTGGAAGTAGAGCCAGTGTTTGCATTACATGCCATAAAAAGACTCTTTAAATTTGTTAATTTTATATGCCCTCAATTACATTGGTTTAATTATCTCTACGAGAGAATATTATCACATTTTTTTTGTTGTTAAATCGTGTTTATGGCGTACAACAATCACTATCAATACAATACCTCATTGAAAAAGGATTACACTCAGAAGGAAGTAAACTGTGGCAAGGTCCCACTGAGAGTTGAACTTGGATTGCTGGATTTAGAGTCCAGAGTGCTAACCATTACAGCATCGAACCCTTGGCAGTAGAGGTCAGTTTGGATATTTCTGCTAAACAGGCAGTACGTGTAATTACAATAACAGGTCGGCTATCATTCAAAATCGACCTCCCGCAATAATCAAGAGGGCATAGCTTCTGTGCCTGCATGATCACCAAGATGTACAAATATTTTCTATTGCGGTTATATAACAAAAGCTAGAACCCTGCATTTGGAAAGGGAAAATACTATTAACAACTCAATGGGAAAAAACTGGGAAATTAAATTATGAATTTCAGTTGACTGAAAACTTAACTGTTGTAACCAGTGTCAGGCAGCTACTGCCAAGGCAAAAAGACTGTAAATTAGTTTCCAATTGGATAATCTACAATGTGGATCAAACTAATTTCCAAGGTATGTCTGTACTGAACACCCTACAAGCTGGAAGTAGAGCCAGTGTATGCATTACATGCCTTAAAAATACCGTTTAAATGTGTTGATTTTATATGCCCTCAATTACATTGGTTTAATTATCTCTACGAGAGAATATTATCAAATTTTTTTTTGTTGTTAAATCGTGTTTATGGCGTACAACAAGCACTATCAATACAATACCTCATTGAAAAAGGATTACACTCAGAATGAATTAAACTGTGGCAAGGTCCCACCGAGAGTTGAACACGGATTGATGGATTCAGAGTCCAGAGTGCTAACCATTAAACCATGGAAGCCTTGACAATAGAGTGCAGTTTGGATGTTTCTACTAAACAGGCAGTACCTGTAATTACAATAACAGGTCGGCTATCATTCAAAATCTACCTCCCACAATAATCAAGAAGGCATAGCTTCTGTGCCTGCATGATCACCAAGATGTACAATTATTTTCTATTGCGGTTATATAAAAAAAGCTAGAACCCTGCATTTGGAAAGGGAAAATACTATTAACAACTCAATGGGAAAAAACTGGGAAATTAAATTATGAATTTCAGTTGACTGAAAACTTAACTGTTGTAACCAGTGTCAGGCAGCTACTGCCAAGGCAAAAAGACTGTAAATTAGTTTCCAATTGGATAATCTACAATGTGGATCAAACTAATTTCCAAGGTATGTCTGTACTGAACACCCTACAAGCTGGAAGTAGAGCCAGTGTTTGCATTACATGCCATAAAAAGACTCTTTAAATTTGTTAATTTTATATGCCCTCAATTAAATTGGTTTAATTATCTCTACGAGAGAATATTATCACATTTTTTATGTTGTTAAATCGTGTTTATGGCGTACAACAATCACTATCAATACATTACCTCATTGAAAAAGGATTACACTCAGAAGGAAGTAATCTGTGGCAAGGTCCCACTGAGAGCTGAACTTGGATTGCTGGATTCAGAGTCCAGAGTGCTAACCATTACACCATCGAACCCTTGGCAGTAGAGGTCAGTTTGGATATTTCTGCTAAACAGGCAGTACGTGTAATTACAATAACAGGTCGGCTATCATTCAAAATCGACCTCCCGCAATAATCAAGAGGGCATAGCTTCTGTGCCTGCATGATCACCAAGATGTACAATTATTTTCTATTGCGGTTATATAACAAAAGCTACAACCCTGCATTTGGAAAAGGAAAATACTATTAACAACTCAATGGGAAAAAAATGGGAAATTAAATTATGAATTTCAGTTGACTGAAAACTTAACTGTTGTAACCAGTGTCAGGCAGCTACTGCCAAGGCAAAAAGACTGTAAATTAATTTCCATTTGGACAATGTGGATCATACTAATTTCCAAGGTCTGTCTGTACTGAACAACCTACGAGCTGGAAGTAGAGCCAGTGTTTGCATTACATGCCATAAAAAGACTCTTTAAATTTGTTAATTTTATATGCCCTCAATTACATTGGTTTAATTATCTCTACGAGAGAATATTATCACATTTTTTTTGTTGTTAAATCGTGTTTATGGCGTACAACAATCACTATCAATACAATACCTCATTGAAAAAGGATTACACTCAGAAGGAAGTAAACTGTGGCAAGGTCCCACTGAGAGTTGAACTTGGATTGCTGGATTTAGAGTCCAGAGTGCTAACCATTACAGCATCGAACCCTTGGCAGTAGAGGTCAGTTTGGATATTTCTGCTAAACAGGCAGTACGTGTAATTACAATAACAGGTCGGCTATCATTCAAAATCGACCTCCCGCAATAATCAAGAGGGCATAGCTTCTGTGCCTGCATGATCACCAAGATGTACAAATATTTTCTATTGCGGTTATATAACAAAAGCTAGAACCCTGCATTTGGAAAGGGAAAATACTATTAACAACTCAATGGGAAAAAACTGGGAAATTAAATTATGAATTTCAGTTGACTGAAAACTTAACTGTTGTAACCAGTGTCAGGCAGCTACTGCCAAGGCAAAAAGACTGTAAATTAGTTTCGATTTGGACAATGTGGATCATACTAATTTCCAAGGTCTGTCTGTACTGAACACCCTACGAGCTGGAAGTAGAGCCAGTGTTTGCATTACATGCCATAAAAAGACTCTTTAAATTTGTTAATTTTATATGCCCTCAATTAAATTGGTTTAATTATCTCCACGAGAGAATATTATAAAAAAAATTTTGTTGTTAAATCGTGTTTATGGCGTACAACAATCACAATCAATACATTACCTCATTGAAAAAGGATTACACTCAGAATGAATTCAACTGTGGCAAGGTCCCACCGAGAGTTGAACACGGATTGATGGATTCAGAGTCCAGAGTGCTAACCATTAAACCATGGAAGCCTTGACAATAGAGTGCAGTTTGGATGTTTCTACTAAACAGGCCGTACGTGTAATTACAATAACAGGTCAGCTATCATTCAAAATCGACCTCCCACAATAATCAAGAAGGCATAGCTTCTGTGCCTGCATGATCACCAAGATGTACAATTATTTTCTATTGCGGTTATATAAAAAAAGCTAGAACCCTGCATTTGGAAAGGGAAAATACTATTAACAACTCAATGGGAAAAAACTGGGAAATTAAATTATGAATTTCAGTTGACTGAAAACTTAACTGTTGTAACCAGTGTCAGGCAGCTACTGCCAAGGCAAAAAGACTGTAAATTAGTTTCCAATTGGATAATCTACAATGTGGATCATACTAATTTCCAAGGTCTGTCTGTACTGAACACCCTACGAGCTGGAAGTAGAGCCAGTGTTTGCATTACATGCCATAAAAAGACTCTTTAAATTTGTTAATTTTATTTGCCCTCAATTAAATTGGTTTAATTATCTCTACGAGAGAATATTATCACATTTTTTATGTTGTTAAATCGTGTTTATGGTGTACAACAATCACTATCAATACAATACCTCATTGAAAATGGATTACACTCAGAAGGAAGTAAACTGAGGCAAGGTCCCACCGAGAGATGAACTCGGATTGCTGGATTCAGAGTCCAGAGTGCTAACCATAACACCATGGAACCCTTGACAATAGAGTGAAGTTTGGATATTTCTACTAAACAGGCAGTACGTGTAATTACAATAACAGGTCGGCTATCATTCAAAATCTACCACCCACAATAATCAAGAGGGCATAGCTTCTGTGCCTGCATGATCACCAAGATGTACAATTATTTTTATTGCAGTTATATAACAAAAGCTAGAACCCTGCATTTGGAAAGGGAAAATACTATTAACAACTCAATGGGAAAAAACTGGGAAATTAAATTATGAATTTCAGTTGACTGAAAACTTAACTGTTGTAACCAGTGTCAGGCAGCTACTGCCAAGGCAAAAAGACTGTAAATTAGTTTCCAATTGGATAATCTACAATGTGGATCAAACTAATTTCCAAGGTATGTCTGTACTGAACACCCTACAAGCTGGAAGTAGAGCCAGTGTTTGCATTACATGCCATAAAAAGACTCTTTAAATTTGTTAATTTTATATGCCCTCAATTAAATTGGTTTAATTATCTCTACGAGAGAATATTATCACATTCTTTATGTTGTTAAATCGTGTTTATGGCGTACAACAATCACTATCAATACATTACCTCATTGAAAAAGGATTACACTCAGAAGGAAGTAATCTGTGGCAAGGTCCCACTGAGAGCTGAACTTGGATTGCTGGATTCAGAGTCCAGAGTGCTAACCATTACACCATCGAACCCTTGGCAGTAGAGGTCAGTTTGGATATTTCTGCTAAACAGGCAGTACGTGTAATTACAATAACAGGTCGGCTATCATTCAAAATCGACCTCCCGCAATAATCAAGAGGGCATAGCTTCTGTGCCTGCATGATCACCAAGATGTACAATTATTTTCTATTGCGGTTATATAACAAAAGCTACAACCCTGCATTTGGAAAAGGAAAATACTATTAACAACTCAATGGGAAAAAAATGGGAAATTAAATTATGAATTTCAGTTGACTGAAAACTTAACTGTTGTAACCAGTGTCAGGCAGCTACTGCCAAGGCAAAATGACTGTAAATTAGTTTCCATTTGGATAATCTACAATGTGGATCATACTAATTTCCAAGGTCTGTCTGTACTGAACACCCTACAAGCTGGAAGTAGAGCCAGTGTTTGCATTACATGCCATAAAAAGACCCTTTCAATTTGTTGATTTTATATGCCCTCAATTCCATTTGTTTAATTATCTCCACGAGAGAATATTATAAAAAGCATTTGTGTTGCTAAATCGTGTTTATGGCGTACAACAAGCACTATCAATACAATACATAATTGAAAAGGTACTACACTCAGAAGGAAGTAAACTGTGGCAAGGTGCCACCAAGAGTTGAACTCGAATTGCTAGATTCAAATTCCAGAGTGCTAACCATTACACCATGGAACCCTTGACAATAGAGTGCAGTTTGGATATTTCTACTAAAGAGGCAGTACGTGTAATTACAATAACAGGTCGGCTATCATTCAAAATCGACCTCCCACAATAATCAAGAGGGCATTGCTTCTGTGCCTGCATGATCACCAAGATGTACAATTATTTTCTATTGCGGTTATATAAAAAAAGCTAGAACCCTGCATTTGGAAAGGGAAAATACTATTAACAACTCAATGGGAAAAAACTGGGAAATGAAATTATGAATTTCAGTTGACTGAAAACTTAACTGTTGTAACCAGTGTCAGGCAGCTACTGCCAAGGCAAAAAGACTGTAAATTAGTTTCCATTTGGATAATCTACAATGTGGATAATACTAATTTCCAAGGTCTGCCTGTACTGAACACACTACGAGCTGGAAGTAGAGCCAGTGTTTGCATTACATGCCATAAAAAGACCCTTTAAATTTGTTGATTTTATATGCCCTCAATTCCATTCGTTTAATTATCTCTACGAGAGAAAATTATCACATTTTTTTTGTTGTTAAATCGTGTTTATGGCGTACAACAATCACTATCAATACCTCATTGTAAAAGGATTACACTCAGAAGGAAGTAAACTGTTGCAAGGTCCCACCGAGAGTTTAACTCGGATTGCTGGATTCAGAGTCCAGAGAGCTAACCATTACACCATGGAACCCTTGACAATAAAGTGCAGTTTGGATATTTCTACTAAACAGGCAGTACGTGTAATTACAATAACAGGTCGGCTATCATTCAAAATCGACCTCCCACAATAATCAAGAGGGCATTGCTTCTGTGCCTGCATGATCACCAAGATGTACAATTATTTTCTATTGCGGTTATATAAAAAAAGCTAGAACCCTGCATTTGGAAAGGGAAAATACTATTAACAACTCAATGGGAAAAAACTGGGAAATTAAATTATGAATTTCAGTTGACTGAAAACTTAACTGTTGTAACCAGTGTCAGGCAGCTACTGCCAAGGCAAAAAGACTGTAAATTAGTTTCCATTTGGATAATCTACAATGTGGATAATACTAATTTCTAAGGTCTGTCTGTACTGAACACACTACGAGCTGGAAGTAGAGCGAGTTTTTGCATTACATGCCATAAAAAGACTCTTAATATTTGTTAATTTTATATGCCCTCAATTACATTGGTTTAATTATCTCTACGAGAGAATATTATCACATTTTTTTTGTTGTTAAATCGTGTTTATGGCGTACAACAATCACTATCAATACAATACCTCATTGAAAAAGGATTACACTCAGAAGGAAGTAAACTGTGGCAAGGTCCCACTGAGAGTTGAACTCAGATTGCTGGATTCAGAGTCCAGAGTGCTAACCATTACACCATGGAACCCTTGAGAATAGAGTGCAGTTTGGATATTTCTACTAAACAGGCAGTACGTGTAATTACAATAACAGGTCGGCTATCATTCAAAATCGACCTCCCACAATAATCAAGAGGGCATAGATTCTGTGTCTGCATGATCACCAAGATGTACAATTATTTTCTATTGCGGTTATATAACAAAAGCTAGAACCCTGAATTTGGAAAGGGAAAATACTATTAACAACTCAATGGGAAAAAACTGGGAAATTAAATTATGAATTTTAGTTGACTGAAAACTTAACTGTTGTAACCAGTGTCAGGCAGCTACTGCCAAGGCAAAAAGACTGTAAATTAGTTTCCAATTGGATAATCTACAATGTGGATCATACTAATTTCCAAGGTCTGTCTGTACTGAACACCCTACGAGCTGGAAGTAGAGCCAGTGTTTGCATTACATGCCATAAAAAGACTCTTTAAATTTGTTAATTTTATATGCCCTCAATTACATTGGTTTAATTATTTCTACGAGAGAATATTATCACATTTTTTTTGTTGTTAAATCGTGTTTATGGCGTACAACAATCACTATCAATACCTCATTGTAAAAGGATTACACTCAGAAGGAAGTAAACTGTGGCAAGGTCCCACCGAGAGTTGAACTCGGATTGCTGGATTCAGAGTCCAGAGTGCTAACCATTACACCATGGAACCCTTGACAATAAAGTGCAGTTTGGATATTTCTACTAAACAGGCAGTACGTGTAATTACAATAACAGGTCGGCTATCATTCAAAATCGACCTCCCACAATAATCAAGAGGGCATAGCTTCTGTGCCTGCATGATCACCAACATGTACAATTATTTTCTATTCCGGTTATATAACAAAAGTTAGAACCCTGCATTTGGAAAGGGAAAATACTATTAACCCCTTTAGGACACAGCCTGTTTTGGCCTTGTGGACACAGATGATTTTTTCAAATCTGACATGTGTCACTTTATGTAGTAATAACTCCGGAATGCTTTTACCTATCCAAGCGATTCTGAGATTGTTTTCTCGTGACATATTGTACTTTATGTTAGTGAAAAAAATGTGGTCGATAAATTTAATATTTATTTGTGAAAAACTTCAAATTTTGGCAAAAATGTGCAAAAATTAGCATTTTTCTAAATTTAAATGTATTTGCTTATGAAACAGATAGTAATACCACACAAAATAGTTACTAGTTAACATCCCCCATATGTCTACTTTATGTTTGCATCATTTTTTTTCACGTACTTTTATTTTTCTAGGACGTTACGAGGCTTAGAACTTTAGCAGCAATTTCTCATATTTTCAATAAAATTTCAAAAGGCTATTTTTCCAGGGACCAGTTCAGTTCTGAAGTGGCTTTGAGGGCCTTATATATTAGAAAGTCCCCATAAATCACCCCATTTTGAAAACTGTACCCCTTAAGGTATTCAAAACCACATTCAGAAATATTTTAACCCTTTAGGCATTTCACAGGAATTAAGGCAAAGTAGAGGTGAAATTTACAAATTTCATTTTTTTTGCCGAAATTCATTTGTAATAAAAAAAAATCTGTAACACAGAAGGTTTTACCAGAGAAACGCAACTCAATATTTATTGCCCAGATTTTGCAGATTTTAGAAATATCCAACATGTGGCCCTAGTGCGGTAATGGACTGAAATACCGGCCTCAGAAGCAAAGGAGCAACTAGTGGATTTTGGGGCCTCCTTATTTTAGGAATATATTTTAGGCACCATGTCAGGTTTGAGGAGGTCTTGTGGTACCTAAACAGTCGAAACCCCCCCAAAGTGACCCCATTTTGGAAACTACACCCCTCAAGGCATTTTTCTAGGGGTATAGTTAGCATATTGACCCCACAGTTTTTTTGCAGAATTTAGTGGAATTAGTCTGTGAAGATGAAAATCACCTATTTTTCTGTGGAAACATAGAATTTTTTCATTTTTACAAGGAATAAAAGCACCCCAATATGTGTAAAGCAATTTCTCCCGATTACGGCAATACCCCATATGTGGTCGTAAACTGATGTTTGGACCCACAGCAAGGCTCAGAAGGGAGGGAGCGCCTTTTGGATTTTGGAGCGCAGATTTTGCTGGATTGGTTTTCAGTGCCATGCCGGGTTTGCAACGCCCCGGAGGGACCAAAACAGTGGAAACCCCCCAAAAGTGACCCCATTTTGGAATCTACACCCCTCAAGGTATTGTTCTAGGGGTATAGTGAGCATTTTGGCCCCTCAGGATCTTTTTTAGAGCTAAGGTGACCAAAAAACAGCGATTTTGGCGCTTTAAATTCTTTATTTATTACAGCATTCACCGTGCGCAATAAATTACGTTTTAATTTATTCTGCCGGTCGGTACGATTATGTCGATACCATATGTATATAGATTTTTTTAAGTTTTGCAGCGTTTGCACTATAAAATTAAGTTTCTATAAAATAATTTATTTTCTGGGACACGCTATTTTGAGCCGTAACGTTTTTATTTTTTCGTCAAAAAAGCTGTGGGAGGTCTTGTTTTTTGCGGGATGGGTTGTAGTTTTTAATGGTACCATTTTGGGGTAAATGCGACTTTTTGATCACTTTTTATTCTCTATCTTGGGAGGGGTGGTGACCAAAAAATAGCGATGCTGACAGTTTTCCGTTTATTTTGTTTGCGGCGTTCACCGTGCGGAAAAATTAACATTATAGTTTCATAGATTGGGTCGTTACGAACGCGGCGATACCAAATATGTGTACTTTTTTTTATCGTTTTCATTTTTTCCCTATAATAAATGACTTATTATAGGAAAACAAAACCTTTTATTTTTACACTTTTATAAAACATTTTTATTAACTTTTTTTTTACTTTTTACACTTTATATTTTTGTTTATTAACTTTTCTTTTACTTTTTACACTTTATTTTTTGGACCTGCAGCTTTGATCGCTGCTAGAATACATTACACTACCTAGGTAGTGTAATGTATTCCAACTGTCAGTGTGACGTCACAGTCACTCTGACAGTTGGTCTACGAGGATCAGCAGAGGCTGATCCTCATAGGCTGACATAGATGGCAGACTTGGGGGCCGTTGTCTGGCCCCCGGGTGCCATCACAATCATCAGAAGCCCCCACGATTTCATCGGGGCTGCTGATGCGCTACAAACCCGCTACATGCGGAGATCGCAATCGAGCCCCGCATGTAACGGGTTAATTACCGAAATCAGCGGCGATGAGCCGCTGATCAGCAACACTGGAGAGTGTCAGCTGTCGGGGACAACTGATCTCCAAGTTCCCGATGCACACTGTCGCCGACAGTGTGCATCGGGAACGGCACAGTGACTTTCTGTCACTCTGACAGGAAGCCTATCAGGACCAGCCGAAGGTTGGTCCTGATGGGTTTCCGTCCATGGCAGACCCGAAAGCCATTGTTTGGCTTCTGTTTGCCATACTAACTATCGGCAGACCCCGCAATTTCGGACGGGGGTCTGCCGATATGTTAGAAACCCCTAAAATTCGGTGATTGCACCCGATCGCCGAATTTAAGGGGTTAATGCGCCAAAATCAGCGGCAAAGGACCGCTGGATGGCAAGAGGGGAGTGTCAGCTGTCGACGACAGCTGACCTCCCGATTCCCGGTGCACACTGTCGCCGACAGTGTGCACCGGGATTAACTCAGTAACTGTACGTCCTCGTGCGGGAAGTAACCTCCCGAAACGACGGACAGTTACGTCCTGGTGCGGATAGGGGTTAACCACTCAATGGGAAAAAACTGGGAAATGAAATTATGAATTTCAGTTGACTGAAAACTTAACTGTTGTAACCAGTGTCAGGCAGCTACTGCCAAGGCAAAAAGACTGTAAATTAGTTTCCAATTGGATAATCTACAATGTGGATCATACTAATTTCCAAGGTCTGTCTGTACTGAACACCCTACGAGCTGGTAGTAGAGCCAGTGTTTGCATTACATGCCATAAAAATACTCTTTAAATGTGTTAATTTTTTATGCCCTCAATTACATTGGTTTAATTATCTCTACGAGAGAATATTATCACATTTTTTTTGTTGTTAAATCGTGTTTATGGCGTACAACAATCACTATCAATACCTCATTGTAAAAGGATTACACTCAGAAGGAAGTAAACTGTGGCAAGATCCCACCGAGAGTTGAACTCGGATTGCTGGATTCAGAGTCCAGAGTGCTAACCATTACACCATGGAACCCTTGACAATAAAGTGCAGTTTGGATATTTCTACTAAACAGGCAGTACGTGTAATTACAATAACAGGTCGGCTATCGTTCAAAATCGACCTCCCACAATAATCAAGAGGGCATAGCTTCTGTGCCTGCATGATCACCAAGATGTACAATTATTTTCTATTCCGGTTATATAACAAAAGTTAGAACCCTGCATTTGGAAAGGGAAAATACTATTAACCCCTTTAGGACACAGCCTGTTTTGGCCTTGTGGACACAGATGATTTTTTTCAAATCTGACATGTGTCACTTTATGTAGTAATAACTCCGGAATGCTTTTACCTATCCAAGCGATTCTGAGATTGTTTTCTCGTGACATATTGTACTTTATGTTAGTGAAAAAAATGTGGTCGATAAATTTAATATTTATTTGTGAAAAACTTCAAATTTTAGCAAAAATGTGCAAAAATTAGCATTTTTCTAAATTTAAATGTATTTGCTTATGAAACAGATAGTAATACCACACAAAATAGTTACTAGTTAACATCCCCCATATGTCTACTTTATGTTTGCATCATTTTTTTTCACGTACTTTTATTTTTCTAGGACGTTACGAGGCTTAGAACTTTAGCAGCAATTTCTCATATTTTCAATAAAATTTCAAAAGGCTATTTTTCCAGGGACCAGTTCAGTTCTGAAGTGGCTTTGAGGGCCTTATATATTAGAAAGTCCCCATAAATCACCCCATTTTGAAAACTGTACCCCTTAAGGTATTCAAAACCACATTCAGAAAATATTTTAACCCTTTAGGCGTTTCACAGGAATTAAGGCAAAGTAGAGGTGAAATTTACAAATTTCATTTTTTTTGCCGAAATTCATTTGTAATAAAAAAAAATCTGTAACACAGAAGGTTTTACCAGAGAAACGCAACTCAATATTTATTGCCCAGATTTTGCAGATTTTAGAAATATCCAACATGTGGCCCTAGTGCGGTAATGGACTGAAATACCGGCCTCAGAAGCAAAGGAGCAACTAGTGGATTTTGGGGCCTCCTTATTTTAGGAATATATTTTAGGCACCATGTCAGGTTTGAGGAGGTCTTGTGGTACCTAAACAGTCGAAACCCCCCCAAAGTGACCCCATTTTGGAAACTACACCCCTCAAGGCATTTTTCTAGGGGTATAGTTAGCATATTGACCCCACAGTTTTTTTGCAGAATTTAGTGGAATTAGTCTGTGAAGATGAAAATCACCTATTTTTCTGTGGAAACATAGAATTTTTTCATTTTTACAAGGAATAAAAGCACCCCAATATGTGTAAAGCAATTTCTCCCGATTACGGCAATACCCCATATGTGGTCGTAAACTGATGTTTGGACCCACAGCAAGGCTCAGAAGGGAGGGAGCGCCTTTTGGATTTTGGAGCGCAGATTTTGCTGGATTGGTTTTCAGTGCCATGTCGGGTTTGCAACGCCCCGGAGGGACCAAAACAGTGGAAACCCCCCAAAAGTGACCCCATTTTGGAATCTACACCCCTCAAGGTATTTTTCTAGGGGTATAGTGAGCATTTTGGCCCCTCAGGATCTTTTTTAGAGCTAAGGTGACCAAAAAACAGCGATTTTGGCGCTTTAAATTCTTTATTTATTACAGCATTCACCGTGCGCAATAAATTACGTTTTAATTTATTCTGCCGGTCGGTACGATTATGTCGATACCATATGTGTATAGATTTTTTTAAGTTTTGCAGCGTTTGCACTATAAAATTAAGTTTCTATAAAATAATTTATTTTCTGGGACACGCTATTTTGAGCCGTAACGTTTTTATTTTTTCGTCAAAAAAGCTGTGGGAGGTCTTGTTTTTTGCGGGACGGGTTGTAGTTTTTAATGGTACCATTTTGGGGTAAATGCGACTTTTTGATCACTTTTTATTCTCTATCTTGGGAGGGGTGGTGACCAAAAAATAGCGATGCTGACAGTTTTCCGTTTATTTTGTTTGCGGCGTTCACCGTGCGGAAAAATTAACATTATAGTTTCATAGATTGGGTCGTTACGAACGCGGCGATACCAAATATGTGTACTTTTTTTTATCGTTTTCATTTTTTCCCTATAATAAATGACTTATTATAGGAAAACAAAACCTTTTATTTTTACACTTTTATAAAACATTTTTATTAACTTTTTTTTTACTTTTTACACTTTATATTTTTGTTTATTAACTTTTCTTTTACTTTTTACACTTTATTTTTTGGACCTGCAGCTTTGATCGCTGCTAGAATACATTACACTACCTAGGTAGTGTAATGTATTCCAACTGTCAGTGTGACGTCACAGTCACTCTGACAGTTGGTCTACGAGGATCAGCAGAGGCTGATCCTCATAGGCTGACATAGATGGCAGACTTGGGGGCCGTTGTCTGGCCCCCGGGTGCCATCACAATCATCAGAAGCCCCCACGATTGCATCGGGGCTGCTGATGCGCTACAAACCCGCTACATGCGGAGATCGCAATCGAGCCCCGCATGTAACGGGTTAATTACCGAAATCAGCGGCGATGAGCCGCTGATCAGCAACACTGGAGAGTGTCAGCTGTCGGGGACAACTGATCTCCAAGTTCCCGATGCACACTGTCGCCGACAGTGTGCATCGGGAAGGGCACAGTGACTTTCTGTCACTCTGACAGGAAGCCTATCAGGACCAGCCGAAGGTTGGTCCTGATGGGCTTCCGTCCATGGCAGACCCGAAAGCCATTGTTTGGCTTCTGTTTGCCATACTAACTATCGGCAGACCCCGCAATTTCGGACGGGGGTCTGCCGATATGTTAGAAACCCCTAAAATTCGGTGATTGCACCCGATCGCCGAATTTAAGGGGTTAATGCGCCAAAATCAGCGGCAAAGGACCGCTGGATGGCAAGAGGGGAGTGTCAGCTGTCGACGACAGCTGACCTCCCGATTCCCGGTGCACACTGTCGCCGACAGTGTGCACCGGGATTAACTCAGTAACTGTACGTCCTCGTGCGGGAAGTAACCTCCCGAAACGACGGACAGTTACGTCCTGGTGCGGATAGGGGTTAACCACTCAATGGGAAAAAACTGGGAAATGAAATTATGAATTTCAGTTGACTGAAAACTTAACTGTTGTAACCAGTGTCAGACAGCTACTGCCAAGGCAAAAAGACTGTAAATTAGTTTCCAATTGGATAATCTACAATGTGGATCATACTAATTTCCAAGGTCTGTCTGTACTGAACACCCTACGAGCTGGAAGTAGAGCCAGTGTTTGCATTACATGCCATAAAAAGACTCTTTAAATTTGTTAATTTTATATGCCCTCAATTACATTGGTTTAATTATCTCTACGAGAGAATATTATCACATTTTTTTTGTTTATGGCGTACAACAATCACTATCAATACCTCATTGAAAAAGGATTACACTCAGAAGGAAGTAAACTGTGGCAAGGTCCCACCGAGAGTTGAACTCAGATTGCTGGATTCAGAGTCCAGAGTGCTAACCATTACACCATGGAACCCTTGACAATAGAGTGCAGTTTGGATATTTCTACTAAACAGGCAGTACGTGTAATTACAATAACAGGTCGGCTATCATTCAAAATCGACCTCCCACAATAATCAAGAGGGCATAGCTTCTGTGCCTGCATGATCACCAAGATGTACAATTATTTTCTATTGCGGTTATATAACAAAAGCTAGAACCCTGCATTTGGAAAGGGAAAATACTATTAACAACTCAATGGGAAAAAACTGGGAAATTAAATTATGAATTTCAGTTGACTGAAAACGTCACTGTTGTAACTAGAGATGAGCGAACCGGGACAACCGAACCCGGTTTCGGTCCGAACTTCCGGAAAAGTTCGGTTCGCAGCGAATCTGAACTTCACCGGGTTCGGCCGAACCCGTTTTGACCGAACCCGGTCAAAAACATTATACAAATCGGCAGCCACTTATCTCTATCAATCACTGATAGAGAAAAGAGGCTGCTGATTAAAAATAAAATAAAAAGCATTTCATACGTACCCGGTCGTTGTCTGTGTGACGAGTCCCTCTTCTTCCTCCAGTCCGACCTTTTCTGATGCGGCAGCCTGTGATTGGCTGCAGAGGCCTCTGCAGCCTGTGATTGGCTGCAGAGGCCGCGGCAGCCTGTGATTGGCTGCAGCGCTCACATGGGCTGCATCGTCATCAAGGAATGTCGGGCCGGATGTCGAGAGGGACGCGTCACCATGGCAACGGCCAGGAGACCGGACTGGAGGAAGCAGGGAGTTCCCGGTAAGTATGAACGTCTTTTTTTTTACAGGTACTGTGATCGGTAGTCACTGTCCAGGGTACTGAAACAGTTACTGCCGATCAGTTAACTCTTTCAGCACCCTGGACAGTGACTATTTAGGGTATGTGCACACACACTAATTACGTCCGTAATTGACGGACGTATTTCGGCCGCAAGTACCGGACCGAACACAGTGCAGGGAGCCGGGCTCCTAGCATCATAGTTATGTACGATGCTAGGAGTCCCTGCCTCTCTGCAGGACAACTGTCCCGTACTGTAATCATGTTTTCAGTACGGGACAGTAGTTCCACGGAGAGGCAGGGACTCCTAGCATCGTACATAAATATGATGCTAGGAGCCCGGCTCCCTGCACTGTGTTCGGTCCGGTACTTGCGGCCGAAATACGTCCGTCAATTACGGACGTAATTAGTGTGTGTGCACATACACTTACTGACGTCGCCTAGCAACACTGCCGTAATGACGGGTGCACACATGTAGCCACCCGTCATTACGGGGCCTCATGCACACGACCATTAAAACACCCGTTATCACGGGTCGTAATTACGACCCGAAATAGTGGGCCCATAGACTTCTGTTAGCCACGGGTACCTTCCCGTTTTCTCACGGGAAGGTGCCCGTGCCGTTAAAAAGATAGAACATGTTCTATTTTTTTATTTTACGGGCCGTGCTCGTAATTACGAGCACGGCCGGCCGGCCACGGGCAGCAGGCCGCTTTTGCGAACCGTGCTGTCATTATAATTATAGCAGCACGGCCCGTAAAATAGAAAAATAGAACATGTTCTATTTTTTTAACGGCACGGGCACCTTCCCGTGAGAATACGGAAAGGTACCCGTGGGTAACAGAAGTCTATGAGCCCGTTATTGCGGGTCGTAATTACGACCCGCAATAACGGGTGTTTTTACGGTCGTGTGCATAATGGGAGCACGGCTCGGAAAAACGAACGGCTGCCCGTGCTCATCTCCTGAAATACTCTGTGCTGCCTTATATTCTGTGTACAGGTCAGGATCCTGTTTCTTTTAAATGCTGCTCAGAACCCGCTCGATCCACTATATAAGGCTACGCTACAGTGCAGCATTTAAAAGAAACAGGATCCTGACCTGTCCACAGAGTTTAAGGCAGCACAGAGTATTTCAGGAGATGAGCGTGCAGATTCAGTGCTGCTGTGAACTCTGCTCTTACCATTACGTAGCTCTCAGTCTGTTACCTCTCCTCCACTCCTGTCCTCAAGAACACCTTCACATGATTGGCAAGTCACCACGTAATGGTAAGAGCAGAGTTCACAGCAGCACAGAGTATTTCAGGAGATGAGCGTGCGGATCTTGTGCGTGGTGGTGACTTGCCAATCATGTGAACGTGTTATAGAGGACAGGAGTGGAGGAGATGTAACAGACTGAGCTACGTAATGGTAAGAACAGAGTTCACAGCAGCACAGAGTATTTCAGGAGAGGAGCGTGCAGATTCAGTGCTGCTGTGAACTCTGCTCTTACCATTACGTAGCTCAGTCTGTTACCTCTCCTCCACTCCTGTCCTCAATAACACCTTCACATGATTGGCAAGTCACCACCCCGCACAAGATCCGCACGCTCATCTCCTGAAATACTCTGTGCTGCTGCGAACTCTGCTCTTACCATTACGTGGTGACTTTCCAATCATGTGAAAGTGTTCTGGAGGACAGGAGTGGAGGAGAGGTAACAGACTGAGAGCTACGTAATGGTAAGAGCAGAGTTCACAGCAGCACTGAATCTGCACGCTCATCTCCTGAAATACTCTGTGCTGCCTTAAACTCTATGGACAGGTCAGGATCCTGTTTCTTTTAAATGCTGCACTGTAGCGCAGCCTTATATAGAGGATCAAGCGGGTTCCCCAGCAGCATTTAAAAGAAACCGTGTTTGTGTATGTGTGTGTTTGGGTATATATGTGTTTGGGTATGTGACTTTGTCTGTTTGTGTTTGTGTATATGTGTGTGTGTGTATATATGGGTGTGTTTGTGTATATGTGTTTGTGTATATGTTTGTGTATATATGGGTGTATTTGTGTATATGTTTGTGTGTAGATGTTTGTGTGTGTTTTTGTATATGTGTGTGTTTGTGTATATGGGTGTGTGTTTGTGTGTGTATGTGTGTTTTTGTTTGTATATGTGTTTGTGTATATGTGTTCGTGTATGTGTGTGTATAACTGTGTGTGTGTGTGTTTGGATATGTGTGTTTTTGTTTGTATATGTGTGAGTTCGTGTATATGTGTGTGTGTGTGTGTTTGTCTGTTTATGTGTGTGTGTGTGTATATCTTGTTGTGTTTGTGTATATATGTGTGTGTCTGTGTATGGTTGTTTGTTTGTGTGTGCGTGTATATATGTGTGTAGGTGAGTAGAAGTATTGGTATTGTTCACATTGATAACTGTTTTTTTATGTTGTTGCAGATTTTGATGTACCGATTGGACTACATCTTCGATTCGTTGGACTACTGCGTAGATCTACGTTTTTTCAAATTTTAATAAAATGGTTAACGAGGGTTTTGTTGGGGATTTCTTATTTCAATAAAAAAGAATTGTCTTTGTGTTTTTTTTTAAACTTTATTAGTGCCTAGATAATGGCAGTTGGCTGATTGACAGCATCCATTATTAAGGCGGTACTTAGTGTTAGCCGATGCAGAGGCTAGCACTAACCACCCATTATTACCCCGGTACCCACCACCACCAGGGGTGCCGGGAAGAGCTTGGTACGATCCAGTACCCGACCATCTGTTGTGATGGTCGGGTGCTGGGGCGGCCGTAGGCTGGTATTATGAGGCTGGGAAGGGCCAAAATCAGTGGACCTTCCCACCCTTGTAATGCTAGGCTGCTGCTGCTGTGTTGTATCGGGCTGGTTATAAAAATGGGGGGGACCCCACGTCGTTTTTTTTTTTAATTTAACAAATTTAGCAATAGATGGGTCCCCCACATTTTTAATAACCAGCCATATACAAGGCCGCAGCAGTCTGGCATTACATGGGTGGGAAGGGCCACTGGTTTTGTCCATTCCCAGGCTAATAAAACTGTGTTGTATGTGGCTGGTTATGATAAATTGGGTGGAACCCCATGTCTTTTTTAAAAAAAAATGTAAATAAATAAAGAATTAAAAAAAATGACGTGGGGTCCCCCCCACTTTTATAACCAGCCAGATACAACACAGCAGCAGCAGCCAAGCATTACAAGGGTGGGAAGGTCCACTGTTTTTGGCCCTTCCCAGCCTCATAATACCAGCCTGCGGCCGCCCCAGGGCCCGACCATCACAACAGATGGTCAGGTACTGGATTGTACCTGGCTCTTCCCGGCACCCCTGGTGGTGGTGGGTACCGGGGTAATAATGGTGGTTAGTGTTAGCCTCTGCACCGGCTAACACTAAGCCTCGCCTTAGTAATGGATGTTGTCACTCAGACAGCGGCCATTACTAAAGTGGTAGTAATAAAATTTGAAAAGAAAAAGACAAAGATATAGATAAAATATTTTATTGAAATAAAGCACCCCCAACACAACCCTCATTAACCATTTTATTGTAGAAAAAAAAAACGTCATCTAAGTAGTCCTCAAAACCGACGTAGTCCAAAAACCAAACCTGTAAAAAAAAAAAAAAAATGAAATAAAACATGTCGTAGGCTTAGATTCAGTTTAATGTGTGATACTGACTGTTATACCATGTATAGAAGCCTGCCGTGAAGTTGACTTAGATACAGGGCGCCAGCAGACAGTATCATACATGGCCATACATACATATATACAAACATACATACAAGCATGCACATATATACATGCAAATATACACACATATATACATGCAAACTATCATACATACGTACATACATGCATACACACACACATGAAAACATACATACATACAAACAAACATGCAAAGATACATACATACATATATACAAGCATGCACAAATATACATGCAAACATAAATACATGCAAACATAATTACATACATGCACATATATATAAACATACATGCAAAAATAAAAACATGCAAACATACATACATGCACATATATACATACATACATGACAACATACATACATACAAACATACATGACAACATACATACATGCAAACATACATACATGCAAACATACATACACACATGCAAACATATATACCTGCAAATATATACAAACATGCACATGTATACATACATGCCAACATACATGCAAACATACATGCACATATATACATACATGACAACATACATTCTTGCAAATATATACATGCAAATATACATACATACACACATGCACATATATACATACATGCCAACATACATGCACATATATACATACATGACAACATACATGCACATATATACATACATGACAACATATATATATATATATATATATATATATATATATATATACACACACATGCAAATATACATACAAACATGCATACATACATTCAAACATACATTCATGCAAACACACATTCATGCAAACATACATACATACAAATATACATACACACATGCACATATATACATACATACATGACAACATACATACATACATGACAACATACATGCAAAATACATACATGCAAACATACACACATGCAAACATACATACATACATGCAAATATATACATGCAAATATACATACAAACATGCACATATATACATACATGCCAACATACATGCACAGATATACATACATACATACATACATACATACATGCCAACATACATACATGCCAACATACATACATGCCAAAAAAAATAATAATACGTTCATACTTACTTTCCTCCTGTCCGGCCTCCAGCGATGACGTTTCATCCATGTCGCCGCTGCAGCCTGTGATTGGCTGCAGAGGCGGTCACGTGGGATGAAGCGTCATCCTGACGTGCGTGACCGCCACTACAGCCTGTGATTGGCTGCAGCGGCGAAAGGGATGAAACGTCATCGCTGGAGGCCGGACAGGAGGAAAGTAAGTACGAACGTATAATTTTTATTTTTTTATTACATTTAAATTGTATTTTCCGCGCGCCGAGCATGTACTGTGAAGGTTGCTGAAAGAGTTAGTGCAGCCCATTAACTCTATCAGCACCCCGGACAGTAGCATGCTCGGCGCACGGAAGTGACAGGTTCGGTCCGAACTAGTTCGGTACGAACCGAACTTTTTTGTGAAATTCGGCAAACTAGCCGAACCGAACTTTTGATAAGTTCGCTCATCTCTAGTTGTAACCAGTGTCAGGCAGCTACTGCCAAGGCAAAAAAACTGTAAATTAGTTTCCAATTGGATAATCTACAATGTGGATCATACTAATTTCCAAGGTCTGTCTGTACTGAACACCCTACGAGCTGGTAGTAGAGCCAGTGTTTGCATTGCATGCCATAAAAAGACTCTTTAAATGTGTTAATTTTATATGCCCTCAATTACATTGGTTTAATTATCTCTACGAGAGAATATTATCAAATTTTTTTTGTTGTTAAATCGTGTTTATGGCGTACAACAATCACTATTAATACAATACCTCATTGAAAAAGGATTACACTCACTCAGAAGGAAGTAAACTGTGGCAAGGTCCCACCAAGAATTGAACTCAGATTGCTGGATTCAGAGTCCAGAGTGCTAACCATTACACCATGGAACCCTTGACAATAGAGTGCAGTTTGGATATTTCTACTAAACAGGCAGTACGTGTAATTACAATAACAGGTCGGCTATCATTCAAAATCGACCTCCCAAAATAATCAAGAGGGCATAGCTTCTGTGCCTACATGATCACCAAGATGTACAATTATTTTCTATTGCGGTTATGTAACAAAAGCTAGAACCCTGCATTTGGAAAGGGAAAATACTATTAACAACTCAATGGGAAAAAACTGGGAAATGAAATTATGAATTTCAGTTGACTGAAAACGTAACTGTTGTAACCAGTGTCAGGCAGCTACTGCCAAGGCAAAAAGACTGTAAATTAGTTTCCATTTGGATAATCTACTACGTGGATAATACTAATTTCCAAGGTCTGTCTGTACTGAACACCCTACGAGCTGGAAGTAGAGCCAGTATTTGCATTACATGCCACAAAAAGACTCTTTAAATTTGTTAATTTTATATGCCATCAAATACATTGGTTTAATTATCTCTACGAGAGAATATTATCACATTTTCTTTGTTGTTAAATCGTGCTTATGGCGTACAACAATCACTATCAATACCTCATTGTAAAAGGATTACACTCAGAAGGAAGTAAACTGTGGCAAGGTCCCACCGAGAGTTGAACTCGGATTGCTGAATTCAGAGTCCTAACCATTACACCATGGAACCCTTGACAATAGAGTGCAGTTTGGATATACCTACTAAACAGGCAGTACGTGTAATTATAATAACAGGTCGGCTATCATTCAAAATCGACCTCCCACAATAATCAAGAGGGCACAGCTTCTGTGCCTGCATGATCACCAAGATGTACAATTATTTTCTATTGCGGTTATATAACAAAAGCTAGAACCCTGCATTTGGAAAGTGAAAATACTATTAACAACTCAATGGGAAAAAACTGGGAAATTAAATTATAAATTTCAGTTGACTGAAAACTTAACTGTTGTAACCAGTGTCAGGCAGCTACTGCCAAGGCAAAAAGACTGTAAATTAGTTTCCAATTGGATAATCTACAATGTGGATCATACTAATTTCCAAGGTCTGTCTGTACTGAACACCCTACGAGCTGGAAGTAGACCCAGTGTTTGCATTACATGCCATAAAAAAGACTCTTTAAATTTGTTAATTTTATATGCCCTCAATTACATTGGTTTAATTATCTCTACGAGAGAATATTATTACATTTTTTTTGTTGTTAAATCGTGTTTATGGCGTACAACAATCACTATCAATACAATACCTCATTGAAAAAGGATTACACTCAGAAGGAATTAATTTGTGGCAACGTCCCACCAAGAATTGAACTTGGATTGCTGGATTCAGAGTCCAGAGTGCTAACTATTACACTATGTAACCCTCGACAATAGAGTGCAGTTTGGATATTTCTACTAAACAGGCAGTACGTGTAATTACAATAACAGGTCGGCTATCATTCAAAATCGACCTCCCACAATAATCAAGAGGGCATAGCTTCTGTGCCTGCCTGATCACCAAGATGTACTATTATTTTCTATTGCGGTTATATAAAAAAAGCTAGAACCCTGCATTTGGAAAGGGAAAATACTATTAACAACTCAATGGGAAAAAACTGGGAAATGAAATTATGAATTTCAGTTGACTGAAAACTTAACTGTTGTAACCAGTGTAAGGCAGCTACTGCCAAGGCAAAAATACTGTAAATTAGTTTCCATTTGGATAATCTACAATGTGGATAATACTAATTTCCAAGGTCTGTCTGTACTGAACACACTACGAGCTGGAAGTAGAGCCAGTGTTTGCATTACATGCATAAAAAGACTCTTTAAATTTGTTAATTTTATATGCCCTCAATTACATTGGTTTAATTATCTCTACGAGAGAATATTATCACATTTTTTTTGTTGTTAAATCGTGTTTATGGCGTACAACAATCACTATCAATACAATACCTCATTGAAAAAGGATTACACTCAGAAGGAAGTAAACTGTGGCAAGGTCCCACCGATGGTTGAACTCGGATTGCTGGATTCAGAGTCCAGAGTGCTAACCATTAC
This sequence comes from Rhinoderma darwinii, assembly GCF_050947455.1. Taxonomy (NCBI): domain Eukaryota; kingdom Metazoa; phylum Chordata; class Amphibia; order Anura; family Rhinodermatidae; genus Rhinoderma; species Rhinoderma darwinii. Next base: position 415,778,729 of record NC_134689.1, read on the forward strand.
ACCATGGAACCCTTGACAATAGAGTGCAGTTTGGATATTTCTACTAAACAGGCAGTACGTGTAATTACAATAACAGGTCGGCTATCATTCAAAATCGACCTCCCAAAATAATCAAGAGGGCACAGCTTCTGTGCCTGCATGATCACCAAGATGTACAATTATTTTCTATTGCGGTTATATAACAAAAGCTAGAACCCTGCATTTGGAAAGTGAAAATACTATTAACAACTCAATGGGAAAAAACTGGGAAATTAAATTATAAATTTCAGTTGACTGAAAACTTAACTGTTGTAACCAGTGTCAGGCAGCTACTGCCAAGGCAAAAAGACTGTAAATTAGTTTCCAATTGGATAATCTACAATGTGGATCATACTAATTTCCAAGGTCTGTCTGTACTGAACACCCTACGAGCTGGAAGTAGACCCAGTGTTTGCATTACATGCCATAAAAAAGACTCTTTAAATTTGTTAATTTTATATGCCCTCAATTACATTGGTTTAATTATCTCTACGAGAGAATATTATTACATTTTTTTTGTTGTTAAATCGTGTTTATGGCGTACAACAATCACTATCAATACAATACCTCATTGAAAAAGGATTACACTCAGAAGGAATTAATTTGTGGCAACGTCCCACCAAGAATTGAACTTGGATTGCTGGATTCAGAGTCCAGAGTGCTAACTATTACACTATGTAACCCTCGACAATAGAGTGCAGTTTGGATATTTCTACTAAACAGGCAGTACGTGTAATTACAATAACAGGTCGGCTATCATTCAAAATCGACCTCCCACAATAATCAAGAGGGCATAGCTTCTGTGCCTGCCTGATCACCAAGATGTACTATTATTTTCTATTGCGGTTATATAAAAAAAGCTAGAACCCTGCATTTGGAAAGGGAAAATACTATTAACAACTCAATGGGAAAAAACTGGGAAATGAAATTATGAATTTCAGTTGACTGAAAACTTAACTGTTGTAACCAGTGTAAGGCAGCTACTGCCAAGGCAAAAATACTGTAAATTAGTTTCCATTTGGATAATCTACAATGTGGATAATACTAATTTCCAAGGTCTGTCTGTACTGAACACACTACGAGCTGGAAGTAGAGCCAGTGTTTGCATTACATGCATAAAAAGACTCTTTAAATTTGTTAATTTTATATGCCCTCAATTACATTGGTTTAATTATCTCTACGAGAGAATATTATCACATTTTTTTTGTTGTTAAATCGTGTTTATGGCGTACAACAATCACTATCAATACAATACCTCATTGAAAAAGGATTACACTCAGAAGGAAGTAAACTGTGGCAAGGTCCCACCGATGGTTGAACTCGGATTGCTGGATTCAGAGTCCAGAGTGCTAACCATTACACCATGGAACCCTTGACAATAGAGTGCAGTTTGGATATTTCTACTAAACAGGCAGTACGTGTAATTACAATAACAGGTCGGCTATCATTCAAAATCGACCTCCCAAAATAATCAAGAGGGCATAGCTTCTGTGCCTACATGATCACCAAGATGTACAATTATTTTCTATTGCGGTTATGTAACAAAAGCTAGAACCCTGCATTTGGAAAGGGAAAATACTATTAACAACTCAATGGGAAAAAACTGGGAAATGAAATTATGAATTTCAGTTGACTGAAAACGTAACTGTTGTAACCAGTGTCAGGCAGCTACTGCCAAGGCAAAAAGACTGTAAATTAGTTTCCATTTGGATAATCTACTACGTGGATAATACTAATTTCCAAGGTCTGTCTGTACTGAACACCCTACGAGCTGGAAGTAGAGCCAGTATTTGCATTACATGCCACAAAAAGACTCTTTAAATTTGTTAATTTTATATGCCATCAAATACATTGGTTTAATTATCTCTACGAGAGAATATTATCACATTTTCTTTGTTGTTAAATCGTGCTTATGGCGTACAACAATCACTATCAATACCTCATTGTAAAAGGATTACACTCAGAAGGAAGTAAACTGTGGCAAGGTCCCACCGAGAGTTGAACTCGGATTGCTGAATTCAGAGTCCAGAGTGCTAACCATTAAACCATGGAACCCTTGACAATAGAGTGCAGTTTGGATATATCTACTAAACAGGCAGTACGTGTAATTACAATAACAGGTCGGCTATCATTCAAAATCGACCTCCCACAATAATCAAGAGGGCACAGCTTCTGTGCCTGCATGATCACCAAGATGTACAATTATTTTCTATTGCGGTTATATAACAAAAGCTAGAACCCTGCATTTGGAAAGTGAAAATACTATTAACAACTCAATGGGAAAAAACTGGGAAATTAAATTATAAATTTCAGTTGACTGAAAACTTAACTGTTGTAACCAGTGTCAGGCAGCTACTGCCAAGGCAAAAAGACTGTAAATTAGTTTCCATTTGGATAATCTACTATGTGGATAATACTAATTTCCAAGGTCTGTCTGTACTGAACACCCTACGAGCTGGAAGTAGAGCCAGTATTTGCATTACATGCCATAAAAAGACTCTTTAAATTTGTTAATTTTATATGCCCTCAAATACATTGGTTTAATTATCTCTACGAGAGAATATTATCACATTTTTTTTGTTGTTAAATCGTGTTTATGGCGTACAACAATCACTATCAATACAATACCTCATTGAAAAAGGATTACACTGAGAAGGAGGTAAACTGTGGCAAGGTCCCACCGAGAGTTGAACTCGGATTGCTGAATTCAGAGTCCAGAGTGCTAACCATTACACCATGGAACCCTTGACAATAGAGTGCAGTTTGGATATATCTACTAAACAGGCAGTACGTGTAATTACAATAACAGGTCGGCTATCATTCAAAATCGACCTCCCACAATAATCAAGAGGGCACAGCTTCTGTGCCTGCATGATCACCAAGATGTACAATTATTTTCTATTGCGGTTATATAACAAAAGCTAGAACCCTGCATTTGGAAAGTGAAAATACTATTAATAACTCAATGGGAAAAAACTGGGAAATTAAATTATACATTTCAGTTGACTGAAAACTTAACTGTTGTAACCAGTGTCAGGCAGCTACTGCCAAGGCAAAAAGACTGTAAATTAGTTTCCATTTGGATAATCTACAATGTGGATAATACTAATTTCCAAGGTCTGTCTGTACTGAACACCCTACGAGCTGGAAGTAGAGCCAGTGTTTGCATTACATGCCATAAAAAGACTCTTTAAATTTGTTAATTTTATATGCCCTCAAATACATTGGTTTAATTATCTCTACGAGAGAATATTATCACATTTTTTTTGTTGTTAAATCGTGTTAATGGCGTACAACAATCACTATCAATACAATACCTCATTGAAAAAGGATAACACTCAGAAGGAAGTAAACTGTGGCAAGGGCCCACCGAGAGTGGAACTCGGATTGCTGGATTCAGAGTGCTAACCATTACACCATGGAACCCTTGACAATAGAGTGCAGTTTGAATATTTCTACTAAACAGGCAGTACGTGTAATTACAATAACAGGTCGGCTATCATTCAAAATCGACCTCCCACAATAATCAAGAGGGCATAGCTTCTGTGCCTGCATGATCACCAAGATGTACAATTATTTTCTATTGCGGTTATATACTAAAAGCTAGAACCCTGCATTTGGAAAGGGAAAATACTATTAACAACTCAATGGGAAAAAACTGGGAAATGAAATTATGAATTTCAGTTGACTGAAAACTTAACTGTTGTAACCAGTGTCAGGCAGCTACTGCCAAGGCAAAAAGACTGTAAATTAGTTTCCATTTGGATAATCTACAATGTGGATAATACTAATTTCCAAGGTCTGTCTGTACTGAACACCCTACGAGCTGGAAGTAGAGCCAGTGTTTGCATTACATGCCATAAAAAGAATCTTTACATTTGTTAATTTTATATGCCCTCAAATACATTGGTTTAATTATCTCTACGAGAGAATATTATCACATTTTTTTTGTTGTTAAATCGTGTTTATGGCATACAACAATCACTATCAATACAATACCTCATTGAAAGAGGATTACACTCAGAAGGAAGTAAACTGTGGCAAGGTCCCACTGAGAGTTGAACTCAGATTGCTGGATTCAGAGTCCAGAGTGCTAACCATTACACCATGGAACCCTTGAGAATAGAGTGCAGTTTGGATATTTCTACTAAACAGGCAGTACGTGTAATTACAATAACAGGTCGGCTATCATTCAAAATCGACCTCCCACAATAATCAAGAGGGCATAGCTTCTGTGCCTACATGATCACCAAGATGTACAATTATTTTCTATTGCGGTTATATAACAAAAGCTAGAACCCTGCATTTGGAAAGGGAAAATACTATTAACAACTCAATGGGAAAAAACTGGGAAATGAAATTATAAATTTCAGTTGACTGAAAACTTAACTGTTGTAATCAGTGTCAGGCAGCTACTGCCAAGGCAAAAAGACTGTAAATTAGTTTCCATTTGGATAATCTACAATGTGGATAATACTAATTTCCAAGGTCTGCCTGTACTGAACACCCTACGAGCTGGAAGTAGAGCCAGTGTTTGCATTACATGCCATAAAAAGACTCTTTAAATTTGTTAATTTTATATGCCCTCAATTACATTGGTTTAATTATCTCTACGAGAGAATATTATCACATTTTTTGTTGTTGTTATATCGTGTTTATGGCGTACAACAATCACTATCAATACAATACCTCATTGAAAAAGGATTACACTGAGAAGGAAGTAAACTGTGGCAAGGTCCCACCAAGAGTTGAACTTGGATTGCTGAATTCAGAGTCCAGAGTGCTAACCATTACACCATGGAACCCTTGACAATAGAGTGCAGTTTGGATATATCTGCTAAACAGGAAGTACGTGTAATTACAATAACAGGTCGGCTATCATTCAAAATCGACCTCCCACAATAATCAAGAGGGCATAGCTTCTGTGCCTGCATGATCACCAAGATGTACAATTATTTTCTATTGCGTTTATATAACAAAAGCTAGAACCCTGCATTTGGAAAGGGAAAATACTATTAACAACTCAATGGGAAAAAACTGGGAAATGAAATTATGAATTTCAGTTGACTGAAAACTTAACTGTTGTAACCAGTGTCAGGCAGCTACTGCCAAGGCAAAAAGACTGTAAATTAGTTTCCATTTGGATAATCTACTATGTGGCTAATACTAATTTCCAAGGTCTGTCTGTACTGAACACCCTACGAGCTGGAAGTAGAGCCAGTATTTGCATTACATGCCATAAAAAGACTCTTTAAATTTGTTAATTTTATATGCCCTCAAATACATTGGTTTAATTATCTCTACGAGAGAATATTATCACATTTTTTTTGTTGTTAAATCGTGTTTATGGCGTACAACAATCACTATCAATACAATACCTCATTGAAAAAGGATTACACTAAGAAGGAGGTAAACTGTGGCAAGGTCCCACCAAGAGTTGAACTCGGATTGCTGGATTCAGAGTCCAGAGTGCTAACCATTACACCATGGAACCCTTGAAAATAGAGTGTAGTTTGGATATTTCTACTAAACAGGCAGTACGTGTAATTACCTTAACAGGTCGGCTATCATTCAAAATCGACCTCCCACAATAATCAAGAGGGCATAGCTTCTGTGCCTGCATGATCACCAAGATGTACAATTATTTTCTATTGCGGTTATATAACAAAAGCTAGAACCCTGCATTTGGAAAGTGAAAATACTATTAACAACTCAATGGGAAAAAACTGGGAAATTAAATTATAAATTTCAGTTGACTGAAAACTTAACTGTTGTAACCAGTGTCAGGCAGCTACTGCCAAGGCAAAAAGACTGTAAATTAGTTTCCATTTGGATAATCTACAATGTGGATAATACTAATTTCCAACGTCTGCCTGTACTGAACACCCTACGAGCTGGAAGTAGAGCCAGTGTTTGCATTACATGCCATAAAAAGACTCTTTAAATTTGTTAATTTTATATGCCCTCAATTACATTGGTTTAATTATCTCTACGAGAGAATATTATCACATTTTTTGTTGTTATATCGTGTTTATGGCGTACAACAATCACTATCAATACAATACCTCATTGAAAAAGGATTACACTGAGAAGGAAGTAAACTGTGGCAAGGTCCCACCAAGAGTTGAACTTGGATTGCTGAATTCAGAGTCCAGAGTGCTAACCATTACACCATGGAACCCTTGACAATAGAGTGCAGTTTGGATATATCTGCTAAACAGGAAGTACGTGTAATTACAATAACAGGTCGGCTATCATTCAAAATCGACCTCCCACAATAATCAAGAGGGCATAGCTTCTGTGCCTGCATGATCACCAAGATGTACAATTATTTTCTATTGCGTTTATATAACAAAAGCTAGAACCCTGCATTTGGAAAGGGAAAATACTATTAACAACTCAATGGGAAAAAACTGGGAAATGAAATTATGAATTTCAGTTGACTGAAAACTTAACTGTTGTAACCAGTGTCAGGCAGCTACTGCCAAGGCAAAAAGACTGTAAATTAGTTTCCATTTGGATAATCTACTATGTGGCTAATACTAATTTCCAAGGTCTGTCTGTACTGAACACCCTACGAGCTGGAAGTAGAGCCAGTATTTGCATTACATGCCATAAAAAGACTCTTTAAATTTGTTAATTTTATATGCCCTCAAATACATTGGTTTAATTATCTCTACGAGAGAATATTATCACATTTTTTTTGTTGTTAAATCGTGTTTATGGCGTACAACAATCACTATCAATACAATACCTCATTGAAAAAGGATTACACTAAGAAGGAGGTAAACTGTGGCAAGGTCCCACCAAGAGTTGAACTCGGATTGCTGGATTCAGAGTCCAGAGTGCTAACCATTACACCATGGAACCCTTGAAAATAGAGTGTAGTTTGGATATTTCTACTAAACAGGCAGTACGTGTAATTACCTTAACAGGTCGGCTATCATTCAAAATCGACCTCCCACAATAATCAAGAGGGCATAGCTTCTGTGCCTGCATGATCACCAAGATGTACAATTATTTTCTATTGCGGTTATATAACAAAAGCTAGAACCCTGCATTTGGAAAGTGAAAATACTATTAACAACTCAATGGGAAAAAACTGGGAAATTAAATTATAAATTTCAGTTGACTGAAAACTTAACTGTTGTAACCAGTGTCAGGCAGCTACTGCCAAGGCAAAAAGACTGTAAATTAGTTTCCATTTGGATAATCTACAATGTGGATAATACTAATTTCCAACGTCTGCCTGTACTGAACACCCTACGAGCTGGAAGTAGAGCCAGTGTTTGCATTACATGCCATAAAAAGACTCTTTAAATTTGTTAATTTTATATGCCCTCAATTACATTGGTTTAATTATCTCTACGAGAGAATATTATCACATTTTTTGTTGTTATATCGTGTTTATGGCGTACAACAATCACTATCAATACAATACCTCATTGAAAAAGGATTACACTGAGAAGGAAGTAAACTGTGGCCATTGCCATATTTATTCATTTTCCTATCATAGGGGGGCACACTAATCTGTATTAGAGTTGTTGAATGGTCTCAGTGGTGTCAGATTAATAGTGAATAACGAGCACAGGGATGTGGGGGCATAGCATAGTTACCAAAACAAAGACCACTCTCGGCATCGGACACGCCATACAGACCCATTCCACATATATGCCATTTACACAATGCACTCAGGCCACACATGCGCCGCTGCTAGGCCTGCTCCACGCAACTCACACAGCCGTGGTATCAGCAGGTCCTCGTTAGTATAGTGGAGAGTATCCCCGCCTGTCACGCGGGAGACCGGGGTTCGATTCCCCGACGGGGAGAATTGTCACTTTTAGACACATCAATAACCAGAATTATAAAACAAGACTCTTTCTTTTCACTTTGGGCGGTGTAATGTTTTCTGTATGACGCTGTCCAATCAGCTTCTGCACCCTTCCCTGTCCAGCAACACAGTGTGATCTTATAGTATACAGCTTTCATTCCCAATTCTGTATTCAACTGGCTATATCTCAGGCTCTGTCACAGCTAGAACTGTGATTCTACTGTCATATGAAAGATTGGAATCTCCCCTTTCATATGCCACCAGAAACGCGGTTCTAGGTCGTCCACAGCCCGAGATATGGCTGTTTGAGTGGATCCCCCTTCCCTCTAGACTGTCTCCTAATGCTGTGAAACAGCATCCTGCTGATAGGACAGAGTCAGAGGCTGGGAGGAAGCCCCACCTCAGGAGAATCGCTGCTGTTACCTCCCAGTTGTCTTATAAATCCTCATTTACATATTTAGAAAAAAGCTCATAACTTTTGAAATAATAAACGTTTTGGGACACAATTTTCACTAGTATTATCAGTGTGACAGCGCCTATCAAATTAGCTAGGAGATAGGGAAGTACAAGTGACAGAGCCTCTTTAAATAGGACGAAATTGCAGTACCAGGATTATTATCTGTCTTACAAGCAGATACATTTAGAAAAATGCTAATTTTCTCTACAATTTTCTCTACGATTCGGATTGTATCGACCACATTTTACCACTTACATAAAGTACAATGTGTCACAAGAAAACAATCTCAGAATGCTTGGATAAATAAAAGAATTCCAAAGTTATTACCACATAAAGAGAAGACAATATGTCATTGCCATATTTATTCATTTTCCTATCATAGGGGGGCACACTAATCTGTATTAGAGTTGTTGAATGGTCTCAGTGGTGTCAGATTAATAGTGAATAACGAGCACAGGGATGTGGGGGCATAGCATAGTTACCAAAACAAAGACCACTCTCGGCATCGGACACGCCATACAGACCCATTCCACATATATGCCATTTACACAATGCACTCAGGCCACACATGCGCCGCTGCTAGGCCTGCTCCACGCAACTCACACAGCCGTGGTATCAGCAGGTCCTCATTAGTATAGTGGAGAGTATCCCCGCCTGTCACGCGGGAGACCGGGGTTCGATTCCGCGACGGGGAGAATTGTCACTTTTAGACAAATCAATAACCAGAATTATAAAACAAGACTCCTTCTTTTCACTTTGGGCGGTGTAATGTTTTCTGTATGACGCTGTCCAATCAGCTTCTGCACCCTTCCCTGTCCAGCAACACAGTGTGATCTTATAGTATACAGCTTTCATTCCCAATTCTGTATTCAACTGGCTATATCTCAGGCTCTGTCACAGCTAGAACTGTGATTCTACTGTCATATGAAAGATTGGAATCTCCCCTTTCATATGCCACCAGAAACGCGGTTCTAGGTCGTCCACAGCCCGAGATATGGCTGTTTGAATGGATCCCCCTTCCCTCTAGACTGTCTCCTAATGCTGTGAAACAGCATCCTGCTGATAGGACAGAGTCAGAGGCTGGGAGGAAGCCCCACCTCAGGAGAATCGCTGCTGTTACCTCCCAGTTGTCTTATAAATCCTCATTTACATATTTAGAAAAAAGCTCATAACTTTTGAAATAATAAACGTTTTGGGACACAATTTTCACTAGTATTATCAGTGTGACAGCGCCTATCAAATTAGCTAGGAGATAGGGAAGTACAAGTGACAGAGCCTCTTTAAATAGGACGAAATTGCAGTACCAGGATTATTATCTGTCTTACAAGCAGATACATTTAGAAAAATGCTAATTTTCTCTACAATTTTCGCTACGATTCGGATTGTATCGACCACATTTTACCACTTACATAAAGTACAATGTGTCACAAGAAAACAATCTCAGAATGCTTGGATAAATAAAAGAATTCCAAAGTTATTACCACATAAAGAGAAGACAATATGTCATTACCATATTTATTCATTTTCCTATCATAGGGGGGCACACTAATCTGTATTAGAGTTGTTGAATGGTCTCAGCGGTGTCAGATTAATAGTGAATAACGAGCACAGGGATGTGGGGGCATAGCATAGTTACCAAAACAAAGACCACTCTCGGCATCGGACACGCCATACAGACCCATTCCACATATATGCCATTTACACAATGCACTCAGGCCACACATGCGCCGCCGCTAGGCCTGCTCCACACAACTCACACAGCCGTGGTATCAGCAGGTCCTCGTTAGTATAGTGGAGAGTATCCCCGCCTGTCACGCGGGAGACCGGGGTTCGATTCCCCGACGGGGAGAATTGTCACTTTTAGACACATCAATAACCAGAATTATAAAACAAGACTCTTTCTTTTCACTTTGGGCGGTGTAATGTTTTCTGTATGACGCTGTCCAATCAGCTTCTGCACCCTTCCCTGTCCAGCAACAAAGTGTGATCTTATAGTATACAGCTTTCATTCCCAATTCTGTATTCAACTGGCTATATCTCAGGCTCTGTCACAGCTAGAACTGTGATTCTACTGTCATATGAAAGATTGGAATCTCCCCTTTCATATGCCACCAGAACCGCGGTTCTAGGTCGTCCACAGCCCGAGATATGGCTGTTTGAATGGATCCCCCTTCCCTCTAGACTGTCTCCTAATGCTGTGAAACAGCATCCTGCTGATAGGACAGAGTCAGAGGCTGGGAGGAAGCCCCACCTCAGGAGAATCGCTGCTGTTACCTCCCAGTTGTCTTATAAATCCTCATTTACATATTTAGAAAAAAGCTCATAACTTTTGAAATAATAAACGTTTTGGGACACAATTTTCACTAGTATTATCAGTGTGACAGCGCCTATCAAATTAGCTAGGAGATAGGGAAGTACAAGTGACAGAGCCTCTTTAAATAGGACGAAATTGCAGTACCAGGATTATTATCTGTCTTACAAGCAGATACATTTAGAAAAATGCTAATTTTCTCTACAATTTCTCTACGATTCGGATTGTATCGACCACATTTTACCACTTACATAAAGTACAATGTGTCACAAGAAAACAATCTCAGAATGCTTGGATAAATAAAAGAATTCCAAAGTTATTACCACATAAAGAGAAGACAATATGTCATTGCCATATTTATTCATTTTCCTATCATAGGGGGGCACACTAATCTGTATTAGAGTTGTTGAATGGTCTCAGTGGTGTCAGATTAATAGTGAATAACGAGCACAGGGATGTGGGGGCATAGCATAGTTACCAAAACAAAGACCACTCTCGGCATCGGACACGCCATACAGACCCATTCCACATATATGCCATTTACACAATGCACTCAGGCCACACATGCGCCGCTGCTAGGCCTGCTCCACGCAACTCACACAGCCGTGGTATCAGCAGGTCCTCATTAGTATAGTGGAGAGTATCCCCGCCTGTCACGCGGGAGACCGGGGTTCGATTCCGCGACGGGGAGAATTGTCACTTTTAGACAAATCAATAACCAGAATTATAAAACAAGACTCTTTCTTTTCACTTTGGGCGGTGTAATGTTTTCTGTATGACGCTGTCCAATCAGCTTCTGCACCCTTCCCTGTCCAGCAACAAAGTGTGATCTTATAGTATACAGCTTTCATTCCCAATTCTGTATTCAACTGGCTATATCTCAGGCTCTGTCACAGCTAGAACTGTGATTCTACTGTCATATGAAAGATTGGAATCTCCCCTTTCATATGCCACCAGAACCGCGGTTCTAGGTCGTCCACAGCCCGAGATATGGCTGTTTGAATGGATCCCCCTTCCCTCTAGACTGTCTCCTAATGCTGTGAAACAGCATCCTGCTGATAGGACAGAGTCAGAGGCTGGGAGGAAGCCCCACCTCAGGAGAATCGCTGCTGTTACCTCCCAGTTGTCTTATAAATCCTCATTTACATATTTAGAAAAAAGCTCATAACTTTTGAAATAATAAACGTTTTGGGACACAATTTTCACTAGTATTATCAGTGTGACAGCGCCTATCAAATTAGCTAGGAGATAGGGAAGTACAAGTGACAGAGCCTCTTTAAATAGGACGAAATTGCAGTACCAGGATTATTATCTGTCTTACAAGCAGATACATTTAGAAAAATGCTAATTTTCTCTACAATTTTCTCTACGATTCGGATTGTATCGACCACATTTTACCACTTACATAAAGTACAATGTGTCACAAGAAAACAATCTCAGAATGCTTGGATAAATAAAAGAATTCCAAAGTTATTACCACATAAAGAGAAGACAATATGTCATTGCCATATTTATTCATTTTCCTATCATAGGGGGGCACACTAATCTGTATTAGAGTTGTTGAATGGTCTCAGTGGTGTCAGATTAATAGTGAATAACGAGCACAGGGATGTGGGGGCATAGCATAGTTACCAAAACAAAGACCACTCTCGGCATCGGACACGCCATACAGACCCATTCCACATATATGCCATTTACACAATGCACTCAGGCCACACATGCGCCGCTGCTAGGCCTGCTCCACGCAACTCACACAGCCGTGGTATCAGCAGGTCCTCATTAGTATAGTGGAGAGTATCCCCGCCTGTCACGCGGGAGACCGGGGTTCGATTCCGCGACGGGGAGAATTGTCACTTTTAGACAAATCAATAACCAGAATTATAAAACAAGACTCCTTCTTTTCACTTTGGGCGGTGTAATGTTTTCTGTATGACGCTGTCCAATCAGCTTCTGCACCCTTCCCTGTCCAGCAACACAGTGTGATCTTATAGTATACAGCTTTCATTCCCAATTCTGTATTCAACTGGCTATATCTCAGGCTCTGTCACAGCTAGAACTGTGATTCTACTGTCATATGAAAGATTGGAATCTCCCCTTTCATATGCCACCAGAAACGCGGTTCTAGGTCGTCCACAGCCCGAGATATGGCTGTTTGAATGGATCCCCCTTCCCTCTAGACTGTCTCCTAATGCTGTGAAACAGCATCCTGCTGATAGGACAGAGTCAGAGGCTGGGAGGAAGCCCCACCTCAGGAGAATCGCTGCTGTTACCTCCCAGTTGTCTTATAAATCCTCATTTACATATTTAGAAAAAAGCTCATAACTTTTGAAATAATAAACGTTTTGGGACACAATTTTCACTAGTATTATCAGTGTGACAGCGCCTATCAAATTAGCTAGGAGATAGGGAAGTACAAGTGACAGAGCCTCTTTAAATAGGACGAAATTGCAGTACCAGGATTATTATCTGTCTTACAAGCAGATACATTTAGAAAAATGCTAATTTTCTCTACAATTTTCGCTACGATTCGGATTGTATCGACCACATTTTACCACTTACATAAAGTACAATGTGTCACAAGAAAACAATCTCAGAATGCTTGGATAAATAAAAGAATTCCAAAGTTATTACCACATAAAGAGAAGACAATATGTCATTACCATATTTATTCATTTTCCTATCATAGGGGGGCACACTAATCTGTATTAGAGTTGTTGAATGGTCTCAGCGGTGTCAGATTAATAGTGAATAACGAGCACAGGGATGTGGGGGCATAGCATAGTTACCAAAACAAAGACCACTCTCGGCATCGGACACGCCATACAGACCCATTCCACATATATGCCATTTACACAATGCACTCAGGCCACACATGCGCCGCCGCTAGGCCTGCTCCACACAACTCACACAGCCGTGGTATCAGCAGGTCCTCGTTAGTATAGTGGAGAGTATCCCCGCCTGTCACGCGGGAGACCGGGGTTCGATTCCCCGACGGGGAGAATTGTCACTTTTAGACACATCAATAACCAGAATTATAAAACAAGACTCTTTCTTTTCACTTTGGGCGGTGTAATGTTTTCTGTATGACGCTGTCCAATCAGCTTCTGCACCCTTCCCTGTCCAGCAACAAAGTGTGATCTTATAGTATACAGCTTTCATTCCCAATTCTGTATTCAACTGGCTATATCTCAGGCTCTGTCACAGCTAGAACTGTGATTCTACTGTCATATGAAAGATTGGAATCTCCCCTTTCATATGCCACCAGAACCGCGGTTCTAGGTCGTCCACAGCCCGAGATATGGCTGTTTGAATGGATCCCCCTTCCCTCTAGACTGTCTCCTAATGCTGTGAAACAGCATCCTGCTGATAGGACAGAGTCAGAGGCTGGGAGGAAGCCCCACCTCAGGAGAATCGCTGCTGTTACCTCCCAGTTGTCTTATAAATCCTCATTTACATATTTAGAAAAAAGCTCATAACTTTTGAAATAATAAACGTTTTGGGACACAATTTTCACTAGTATTATCAGTGTGACAGCGCCTATCAAATTAGCTAGGAGATAGGGAAGTACAAGTGACAGAGCCTCTTTAAATAGGACGAAATTGCAGTACCAGGATTATTATCTGTCTTACAAGCAGATACATTTAGAAAAATGCTAATTTTCTCTACAATTTTCTCTACGATTCGGATTGTATCGACCACATTTTACCACTTACATAAAGTACAATGTGTCACAAGAAAACAATCTCAGAATGCTTGGATAAATAAAAGAATTCCAAAGTTATTACCACATAAAGAGAAGACAATATGTCATTGCCATATTTATTCATTTTCCTATCATAGGGGGGCACACTAATCTGTATTAGAGTTGTTGAATGGTCTCAGTGGTGTCAGATTAATAGTGAATAACGAGCACAGGGATGTGGGGGCATAGCATAGTTACCAAAACAAAGACCACTCTCGGCATCGGACACGCCATACAGACCCATTCCACATATATGCCATTTACACAATGCACTCAGGCCACACATGCGCCGCCGCTAGGCCTGCTCCACACAACTCACACAGCCGTGGTATCAGCAGGTCCTCGTTAGTATAGTGGAGAGTATCCCCGCCTGTCACGCGGGAGACCGGGGTTCGATTCCCCGACGGGGAGAATTGTCACTTTTAGACACATCAATAACCAGAATTATAAAACAAGACTCTTTCTTTTCACTTTGGGCGGTGTAATGTTTTCTGTATGACGCTGTCCAATCAGCTTCTGCACCCTTCCCTGTCCAGCAACAAAGTGTGATCTTATAGTATACAGCTTTCATTCCCAATTCTGTATTCAACTGGCTATATCTCAGGCTCTGTCACAGCTAGAACTGTGATTCTACTGTCATATGAAAGATTGGAATCTCCCCTTTCATATGCCACCAGAACCGCGGTTCTAGGTCGTCCACAGCCCGAGATATGGCTGTTTGAATGGATCCCCCTTCCCTCTAGACTGTCTCCTAATGCTGTGAAACAGCATCCTGCTGATAGGACAGAGTCAGAGGCTGGGAGGAAGCCCCACCTCAGGAGAATCGCTGCTGTTACCTCCCAGTTGTCTTATAAATCCTCATTTACATATTTAGAAAAAAGCTCATAACTTTTGAAATAATAAACGTTTTGGGACACAATTTTCACTAGTATTATCAGTGTGACAGCGCCTATCAAATTAGCTAGGAGATAGGGAAGTACAAGTGACAGAGCCTCTTTAAATAGGACGAAATTGCAGTACCAGGATTATTATCTGTCTTACAAGCAGATACATTTAGAAAAATGCTAATTTTCTCTACAATTTTCGCTACGATTCGGATTGTATCGACCACATTTTACCACTTACATAAAGTACAATGTGTCACAAGAAAACAATCTCAGAATGCTTGGATAAATAAAAGAATTCCAAAGTTATTACCACATAAAGAGAAGACAATATGTCATTACCATATTTATTCATTTTCCTATCATAGGGGGGCACACTAATCTGTATTAGAGTTGTTGAATGGTCTCAGCGGTGTCAGATTAATAGTGAATAACGAGCACAGGGATGTGGGGGCATAGCATAGTTACCAAAACAAAGACCACTCTCGGCATCGGACACGCCATACAGACCCATTCCACATATATGCCATTTACACAATGCACTCAGGCCACACATGCGCCGCCGCTAGGCCTGCTCCACACAACTCACACAGCCGTGGTATCAGCAGGTCCTCGTTAGTATAGTGGAGAGTATCCCCGCCTGTCACGCGGGAGACCGGGGTTCGATTCCCCGACGGGGAGAATTGTCACTTTTAGACACATCAATAACCAGAATTATAAAACAAGACTCTTTCTTTTCACTTTGGGCGGTGTAATGTTTTCTGTATGACGCTGTCCAATCAGCTTCTGCACCCTTCCCTGTCCAGCAACAAAGTGTGATCTTATAGTATACAGCTTTCATTCCCAATTCTGTATTCAACTGGCTATATCTCAGGCTCTGTCACAGCTAGAACTGTGATTCTACTGTCATATGAAAGATTGGAATCTCCCCTTTCATATGCCACCAGAACCGCGGTTCTAGGTCGTCCACAGCCCGAGATATGGCTGTTTGAATGGATCCCCCTTCCCTCTAGACTGTCTCCTAATGCTGTGAAACAGCATCCTGCTGATAGGACAGAGTCAGAGGCTGGGAGGAAGCCCCACCTCAGGAGAATCGCTGCTGTTACCTCCCAGTTGTCTTATAAATCCTCATTTACATATTTAGAAAAAAGCTCATAACTTTTGAAATAATAAACGTTTTGGGACACAATTTTCACTAGTATTATCAGTGTGACAGCGCCTATCAAATTAGCTAGGAGATAGGGAAGTACAAGTGACAGAGCCTCTTTAAATAGGACGAAATTGCAGTACCAGGATTATTATCTGTCTTACAAGCAGATACATTTAGAAAAATGCTAATTTTCTCTACAATTTTCGCTACGATTCGGATTGTATCGACCACATTTTACCACTTACATAAAGTACAATGTGTCACAAGAAAACAATCTCAGAATGCTTGGATAAATAAAAGAATTCCAAAGTTATTACCACATAAAGAGAAGACAATATGTCATTACCATATTTATTCATTTTCCTATCATAGGGGGGCACACTAATCTGTATTAGAGTTGTTGAATGGTCTCAGCGGTGTCAGATTAATAGTGAATAACGAGCACAGGGATGTGGGGGCATAGCATAGTTACCAAAACAAAGACCACTCTCGGCATCGGACACGCCATACAGACCCATTCCACATATATGCCATTTACACAATGCACTCAGGCCACACATGCGCCGCCGCTAGGCCTGCTCCACACAACTCACACAGCCGTGGTATCAGCAGGTCCTCGTTAGTATAGTGGAGAGTATCCCCGCCTGTCACGCGGGAGACCGGGGTTCGATTCCCCGACGGGGAGAATTGTCACTTTTAGACACATCAATAACCAGAATTATAAAACAAGACTCTTTCTTTTCACTTTGGGCGGTGTAATGTTTTCTGTATGACGCTGTCCAATCAGCTTCTGCACCCTTCCCTGTCCAGCAACAAAGTGTGATCTTATAGTATACAGCTTTCATTCCCAATTCTGTATTCAACTGGCTATATCTCAGGCTCTGTCACAGCTAGAACTGTGATTCTACTGTCATATGAAAGATTGGAATCTCCCCTTTCATATGCCACCAGAACCGCGGTTCTAGGTCGTCCACAGCCCGAGATATGGCTGTTTGAATGGATCCCCCTTCCCTCTAGACTGTCTCCTAATGCTGTGAAACAGCATCCTGCTGATAGGACAGAGTCAGAGGCTGGGAGGAAGCCCCACCTCAGGAGAATCGCTGCTGTTACCTCCCAGTTGTCTTATAAATCCTCATTTACATATTTAGAAAAAAGCTCATAACTTTTGAAATAATAAACGTTTTGGGACACAATTTTCACTAGTATTATCAGTGTGACAGCGCCTATCAAATTAGCTAGGAGATAGGGAAGTACAAGTGACAGAGCCTCTTTAAATAGGACGAAATTGCAGTACCAGGATTATTATCTGTCTTACAAGCAGATACATTTAGAAAAATGCTAATTTTCTCTACAATTTTCGCTACGATTCGGATTGTATCGACCACATTTTACCACTTACATAAAGTACAATGTGTCACAAGAAAACAATCTCAGAATGCTTGGATAAATAAAAGAATTCCAAAGTTATTACCACATAAAGAGAAGACAATATGTCATTGCCATATTTATTCATTTTCCTATCATAGGGGGGCACACTAATCTGTATTAGAGTTGTTGAATGGTCTCAGTGGTGTCAGATTAATAGTGAATAACGAGCACAGGGATGTGGGGGCATAGCATAGTTACCAAAACAAAGACCACTCTCGGCATCGGACACGCCATACAGACCCATTCCACATATATGCCATTTACACAATGCACTCAGGCCACACATGCGCCGCCGCTAGGCCTGCTCCACACAACTCACACAGCCGTGGTATCAGCAGGTCCTCGTTAGTATAGTGGAGAGTATCCCCGCCTGTCACGCGGGAGACCGGGGTTCGATTCCCCGACGGGGAGAATTGTCACTTTTAGACACATCAATAACCAGAATTATAAAACAAGACTCTTTCTTTTCACTTTGGGCGGTGTAATGTTTTCTGTATGACGCTGTCCAATCAGCTTCTGCACCCTTCCCTGTCCAGCAACACAGTGTGATCTTATAGTATACAGCTTTCATTCCCAATTCTGTATTCAACTGGCTATATCTCAGGCTCTGTCACAGCTAGAACTGTGATTCTACTGTCATATGAAAGATTGGAATCTCCCCTTTCATATGCCACCAGAACCGTGGTTCTAGGTCGTCCACAGCCCGAGATATGGCTGTTTGAATGGATCCCCCTTCCCTCTAGACTGTCTCCTAATGCTGTGAAACAGCATCCTGCTGATAGGACAGAGTCAGAGGCTGGGAGGAAGCCCCACCTCAGGAGAATCGCTGCTGTTACCTCCCAGTTGTCTTATAAATCCTCATTTACATATTTAGAAAAAAGCTCATAACTTTTGAAATAATAAACGTTTTGGGACACAATTTTCACTAGTATTATCAGTGTGACAGCGCCTATCAAATTAGCTAGGAGATAGGGAAGTACAAGTGACAGAGCCTCTTTAAATAGGACGAAATTGCAGTACCAGGATTATTATCTGTCTTACAAGCAGATACATTTAGAAAAATGCTAATTTTCTCTACAATTTTCTCTACGATTCGGATTGTATCGACCACATTTTACCACTTACATAAAGTACAATGTGTCACAAGAAAACAATCTCAGAATGCTTGGATAAATAAAAGAATTCCAAAGTTATTACCACATAAAGAGAAGACAATATGTCATTGCCATATTTATTCATTTTCCTATCATAGGGGGGCACACTAATCTGTATTAGAGTTGTTGAATGGTCTCAGTGGTGTCAGATTAATAGTGAATAACGAGCACAGGGATGTGGGGGCATAGCATAGTTACCAAAACAAAGACCACTCTCGGCATCGGACACGCCATACAGACCCATTCCACATATATGCCATTTACACAATGCACTCAGGCCACACATGCGCCGCTGCTAGGCCTGCTCCACGCAACTCACACAGCTGTGGTATCAGCAGGTCCTCATTAGTATAGTGGAGAGTATCCCCGCCTGTCACGCGGGAGACCGGGGTTCGATTCCGCGACGGGGAGAATTGTCACTTTTAGACAAATCAATAACCAGAATTATAAAACAAGACTCCTTCTTTTCACTTTGGGCGGTGTAATGTTTTCTGTATGACGCTGTCCAATCAGCTTCTGCACCCTTCCCTGTCCAGCAACACAGTGTGATCTTATAGTATACAGCTTTCATTCCCAATTCTGTATTCAACTGGCTATATCTCAGGCTCTGTCACAGCTAGAACTGTGATTCTACTGTCATATGAAAGATTGGAATCTCCCCTTTCATATGCCACCAGAAACGCGGTTCTAGGTCGTCCACAGCCCGAGATATGGCTGTTTGAATGGATCCCCCTTCCCTCTAGACTGTCTCCTAATTCTGTGAAACAGCATCCTGCTGATAGGACAGAGTCAGAGGCTGGGAGGAAGCCCCACCTCAGGAGAATCGCTGCTGTTACCTCCCAGTTGTCTTATAAATCCTCATTTACATATTTAGAAAAAAGCTCATAACTTTTGAAATAATAAACGTTTTGGGACACAATTTTCACTAGTATTATCAGTGTGACAGCGCCTATCAAATTAGCTAGGAGATAGGGAAGTACAAGTGACAGAGCCTCTTTAAATAGGACGAAATTGCAGTACCAGGATTATTATCTGTCTTACAAGCAGATACATTTAGAAAAATGCTAATTTTCTCTACAATTTTCGCTACGATTCGGATTGTATCGACCACATTTTACCACTTACATAAAGTACAATGTGTCACAAGAAAACAATCTCAGAATGCTTGGATAAATAAAAGAATTCCAAAGTTATTACCACATAAAGAGAAGACAATATGTCATTACCATATTTATTCATTTTCCTATCATAGGGGGGCACACTAATCTGTATTAGAGTTGTTGAATGGTCTCAGTGGTGTCAGATTAATAGTGAATAACGAGCACAGGGATGTGGGGGCATAGCATAGTTACCAAAACAAAGACCACTCTCGGCATCGGACACGCCATACAGACCCATTCCACATATATGCCATTTACACAATGCACTCAGGCCACACATGCGCCGCTGCTAGGCCTGCTCCACGCAACTCACACAACCGTGGTATCAGCAGGTCCTCGTTAGTATAGTGGAGAGTATCCCCGCCTGTCACGCGGGAGACCGGGGTTCGATTCCCCGACGGGGAGAATTGTCACTTTTAGACACATCAATAACCAGAATTATTAAACAAGACTCTTTCTTTTCACTTTGGGCGGTGTAATGTTTTCTGTATGACGCTGTCCAATCAGCTTCTGCACCCTTCCCTGTCCAGCAACACAGTGTGATCTTATAGTATACAGCTTTCATTCCCAATTCTGTATTCAACTGGCTATATCTCAGGCTCTGTCACAGCTAGAACTGTGATTCTACTGTCATATGAAAGATTGGAATCTCCCCTTTCATATGCCACCAGAACCGTGGTTCTATGTCGTCCACAGCCCGAGATATGGCTGTTTGAATGGATCCCCCTTCCCTCTAGACTGTCTCCTAATGCTGTGAAACAGCATCCTGCTGATAGGACAGAGTCAGAGGCTGGGAGGAAGCCCCACCTCAGGAGAATCGCTGCTGTTACCTCCCAGTTGTCTTATAAATCCTCATTTACATATTTAGAAAAAAGCTCATAACTTTTGAAATAATAAACGTTTTGGGACACAATTTTCACTAGTATTATCAGTGTGACAGCGCCTATCAAATTAGCTAGGAGATAGGGAAGTACAAGTGACAGAGCCTCTTTAAATAGGACGAAATTGCAGTACCAGGATTATTATCTGTCTTACAAGCAGATACATTTAGAAAAATGCTAATTTTCTCTACAATTTTCTCTACGATTCGGATTGTATCGACCACATTTTACCACTTACATAAAGTACAATGTGTCACAAGAAAACAATCTCAGAATGCTTGGATAAATAAAAGAATTCCAAAGTTATTACCACATAAAGAGAAGACAATATGTCATTGCCATATTTATTCATTTTCCTATCATAGGGGGGCACACTAATCTGTATTAGAGTTGTTGAATGGTCTCAGTGGTGTCAGATTAATAGTGAATAACGAGCACAGGGATGTGGGGGCATAGCATAGTTACCAAAACAAAGACCACTCTCGGCATCGGACACGCCATACAGACCCATTCCACATATATGCCATTTACACAATGCACTCAGGCCACACATGCGCCGCTGCTAGGCCTGCTCCACGCAACTCACACAGCCGTGGTATCAGCAGGTCCTCGTTAGTATAGTGGAGAGTATCCCCACCTGTCACGCGGGAGACCGGGGTTCGATTCCCCGACGGGGAGAATTGTCACTTTTAGACACATCAATAACCAGAATTATTAAACAAGACTCTTTCTTTTCACTTTGGGCGGTGTAATGTTTTCTGTATGACGCTGTCCAATCAGCTTCTGCACCCTTCCCTGTCCAGCAACACAGTGTGATCTTATAGTATACAGCTTTCATTCCCAATTCTGTATTCAACTGGCTATATCTCAGGCTCTGTCACAGCTAGAACTGTGATTCTACTGTCATATGAAAGATTGGAATCTCCCCTTTCATATGCCACCAGAACCGTGGTTCTAGGTCGTCCACAGCCCGAGATATGGCTGTTTGAATGGATCCCCCTTCCCTCTAGACTGTCTCCTAATGCTGTGAAACAGCATCCTGCTGATAGGACAGAGTCAGAGGCTGGGAGGAAGCCCCACCTCAGGAGAATCGCTGCTGTTACCTCCCAGTTGTCTTATAAATCCTCATTTACATATTTAGAAAAAAGCTCATAACTTTTGAAATAATAAACGTTTTGGGACACAATTTTCACTAGTATTATCAGTGTGACAGCGCCTATCAAATTAGCTAGGAGATAGGGAAGTACAAGTGACAGAGCCTCTTTAAATAGGACGAAATTGCAGTACCAGGATTATTATCTGTCTTACAAGCAGATACATTTAGAAAAATGCTAATTTTCTCTACAATTTTCTCTACGATTCGGATTGTATCGACCACATTTTACCACTTACATAAAGTACAATGTGTCACAAGAAAACAATCTCAGAATGCTTGGATAAATAAAAGAATTCCAAAGTTATTACCACATAAAGAGAAGACAATATGTCATTGCCATATTTATTCATTTTCCTATCATAGGGGGGCACACTAATCTGTATTAGAGTTGTCGAATGGTCTCAGTGGTGTCAGATTAATAGTGAATAACGAGCACAGGGATGTGGGGGCATAGCATAGTTACCAAAACAAAGACCACTCTCGGCATCGGACACGCCATACAGACCCATTCCACATATATGCCATTTACACAATGCACTCAGGCCACACATGCGCCGCCGCTAGGCCTGCTCCACGCAACTCACACAGCCGTGGTATCAGCAGGTCCTCGTTAGTATAGTGGAGAGTATCCCCGCCTGTCACGCGGGAGACCGGGGTTCGATTCCCCGACGGGGAGAATTGTCACTTTTAGACACATCAATAACCAGAATTATAAAACAAGACTCTTTCTTTTCACTTTGGGCGGTGTAATGTTTTCTGTATGACGCTGTCCAATCAGCTTCTGCACCCTTCCCTGTCCAGCAACACAGTGTGATCTTATAGTATACAGCTTTCATTCCCAATTCTGTATTCAACTGGCTATATCTCAGGCTCTGTCACAGCTAGAACTGTGATTCTACTGTCATATGAAAGATTGGAATCTCCCCTTTCATATGCCACCAGAACCGTGGTTCTATGTCGTCCACAGCCCGAGATATGGCTGTTTGAATGGATCCCCCTTCCCTCTAGACTGTCTCCTAATGCTGTGAAACAGCATCCTGCTGATAGGACAGAGTCAGAGGCTGGGAGGAAGCCCCACCTCAGGAGAATCGCTGCTGTTACCTCCCAGTTGTCTTATAAATCCTCATTTACATATTTAGAAAAAAGCTCATAACTTTTGAAATAATAAACGTTTTGGGACACAATTTTCACTAGTATTATCAGTGTGACAGCGCCTATCAAATTAGCTAGGAGATAGGGAAGTACAAGTGACAGAGCCTCTTTAAATAGGACGAAATTGCAGTACCAGGATTATTATCTGTCTTACAAGCAGATACATTTAGAAAAATGCTAATTTTCTCTACAATTTTCTCTACGATTCGGATTGTATCGACCACATTTTACCACTTACATAAAGTACAATGTGTCACAAGAAAACAATCTCAGAATGCTTGGATAAATAAAAGAATTCCAAAGTTATTACCACATAAAGAGAAGACAATATGTCATTGCCATATTTATTCATTTTCCTATCATAGGGGGGCACACTAATCTGTATTAGAGTTGTTGAATGGTCTCAGTGGTGTCAGATTAATAGTGAATAACGAGCACAGGGATGTGGGGGCATAGCATAGTTACCAAAACAAAGACCACTCTCGGCATCGGACACGCCATACAGACCCATTCCACATATATGCCATTTACACAATGCACTCAGGCCACACATGCGCCGCTGCTAGGCCTGCTCCACGCAACTCACACAGCCGTGGTATCAGCAGGTCCTCATTAGTATAGTGGAGAGTATCCCCGCCTGTCACGCGGGAGACCGGGGTTCGATTCCGCGACGGGGAGAATTGTCACTTTTAGACAAATCAATAACCAGAATTATAAAACAAGACTCCTTCTTTTCACTTTGGGCGGTGTAATGTTTTCTGTATGACGCTGTCCAATCAGCTTCTGCACCCTTCCCTGTCCAGCAACACAGTGTGATCTTATAGTATACAGCTTTCATTCCCAATTCTGTATTCAACTGGCTATATCTCAGGCTCTGTCACAGCTAGAACTGTGATTCTACTGTCATATGAAAGATTGGAATCTCCCCTTTCATATGCCACCAGAAACGCGGTTCTAGGTCGTCCACAGCCCGAGATATGGCTGTTTGAATGGATCCCCCTTCCCTCTAGACTGTCTCCTAATGCTGTGAAACAGCATCCTGCTGATAGGACAGAGTCAGAGGCTGGGAGGAAGCCCCACCTCAGGAGAATCGCTGCTGTTACCTCCCAGTTGTCTTATAAATCCTCATTTACATATTTAGAAAAAAGCTCATAACTTTTGAAATAATAAACGTTTTGGGACACAATTTTCACTAGTATTATCAGTGTGACAGCGCCTATCAAATTAGCTAGGAGATAGGGAAGTACAAGTGACAGAGCCTCTTTAAATAGGACGAAATTGCAGTACCAGGATTATTATCTGTCTTACAAGCAGATACATTTAGAAAAATGCTAATTTTCTCTACAATTTTCGCTACGATTCGGATTGTATCGACCACATTTTACCACTTACATAAAGTACAATGTGTCACAAGAAAACAATCTCAGAATGCTTGGATAAATAAAAGAATTCCAAAGTTATTACCACATAAAGAGAAGACAATATGTCATTGCCATATTTATTCATTTTCCTATCATAGGGGGGCACACTAATCTGTATTAGAGTTGTTGAATGGTCTCAGTGGTGTCAGATTAATAGTGAATAACGAGCACAGGGATGTGGGGGCATAGCATAGTTACCAAAACAAAGACCACTCTCGGCATCGGACACGCCATACAGACCCATTCCACATATATGCCATTTACACAATGCACTCAGGCCACACATGCGCCGCTGCTAGGCCTGCTCCACGCAACTCACACAGCCGTGGTATCAGCAGGTCCTCGTTAGTATAGTGGAGAGTATCCCCACCTGTCACGCGGGAGACCGGGGTTCGATTCCCCGACGGGGAGAATTGTCACTTTTAGACACATCAATAACCAGAATTATTAAACAAGACTCTTTCTTTTCACTTTGGGCGGTGTAATGTTTTCTGTATGACGCTGTCCAATCAGCTTCTGCACCCTTCCCTGTCCAGCAACACAGTGTGATCTTATAGTATACAGCTTTCATTCCCAATTCTGTATTCAACTGGCTATATCTCAGGCTCTGTCACAGCTAGAACTGTGATTCTACTGTCATATGAAAGATTGGAATCTCCCCTTTC
This sequence comes from Rhinoderma darwinii, assembly GCF_050947455.1. NCBI lineage: Eukaryota > Metazoa > Chordata > Amphibia > Anura > Rhinodermatidae > Rhinoderma > Rhinoderma darwinii. The sequence continues at coordinate 415,804,139 of NC_134689.1, forward strand.
ATATGCCACCAGAACCGTGGTTCTATGTCGTCCACAGCCCGAGATATGGCTGTTTGAATGGATCCCCCTTCCCTCTAGACTGTCTCCTAATGCTGTGAAACAGCATCCTGCTGATAGGACAGAGTCAGAGGCTGGGAGGAAGCCCCACCTCAGGAGAATCGCTGCTGTTACCTCCCAGTTGTCTTATAAATCCTCATTTACATATTTAGAAAAAAGCTCATAACTTTTGAAATAATAAACGTTTTGGGACACAATTTTCACTAGTATTATCAGTGTGACAGCGCCTATCAAATTAGCTAGGAGATAGGGAAGTACAAGTGACAGAGCCTCTTTAAATAGGACGAAATTGCAGTACCAGGATTATTATCTGTCTTACAAGCAGATACATTTAGAAAAATGCTAATTTTCTCTACAATTTTCTCTACGATTCGGATTGTATCGACCACATTTTACCACTTACATAAAGTACAATGTGTCACAAGAAAACAATCTCAGAATGCTTGGATAAATAAAAGAATTCCAAAGTTATTACCACATAAAGAGAAGACAATATGTCATTGCCATATTTATTCATTTTCCTATCATAGGGGGGCACACTAATCTGTATTAGAGTTGTTGAATGGTCTCAGTGGTGTCAGATTAATAGTGAATAACGAGCACAGGGATGTGGGGGCATAGCATAGTTACCAAAACAAAGACCACTCTCGGCATCGGACACGCCATACAGACCCATTCCACATATATGCCATTTACACAATGCACTCAGGCCACACATGCGCCGCTGCTAGGCCTGCTCCACGCAACTCACACAGCCGTGGTATCAGCAGGTCCTCGTTAGTATAGTGGAGAGTATCCCCGCCTGTCACGCGGGAGACCGGGGTTCGATTCCCCGACGGGGAGAATTGTCACTTTTAGACACATCAATAACCAGAATTATTAAACAAGACTCTTTCTTTTCACTTTGGGCGGTGTAATGTTTTCTGTATGACGCTGTCCAATCAGCTTCTGCACCCTTCCCTGTCCAGCAACACAGTGTGATCTTATAGTATACAGCTTTCATTCCCAATTCTGTATTCAACTGGCTATATCTCAGGCTCTGTCACAGCTAGAACTGTGATTCTACTGTCATATGAAAGATTGGAATCTCCCCTTTCATATGCCACCAGAACCGTGGTTCTAGGTCGTCCACAGCCCGAGATATGGCTGTTTGAATGGATCCCCCTTCCCTCTAGACTGTCTCCTAATGCTGTGAAACAGCATCCTGCTGATAGGACAGAGTCAGAGGCTGGGAGGAAGCCCCACCTCAGGAGAATCGCTGCTGTTACCTCCCAGTTGTCTTATAAATCCTCATTTACATATTTAGAAAAAAGCTCATAACTTTTGAAATAATAAACGTTTTGGGACACAATTTTCACTAGTATTATCAGTGTGACAGCGCCTATCAAATTAGCTAGGAGATAGGGAAGTACAAGTGACAGAGCCTCTTTAAATAGGACGAAATTGCAGTACCAGGATTATTATCTGTCTTACAAGCAGATACATTTAGAAAAATGCTAATTTTCTCTACAATTTTCTCTACGATTCGGATTGTATCGACCACATTTTACCACTTACATAAAGTACAATGTGTCACAAGAAAACAATCTCAGAATGCTTGGATAAATAAAAGAATTCCAAAGTTATTACCACATAAAGAGAAGACAATATGTCATTGCCATATTTATTCATTTTCCTATCATAGGGGGGCACACTAATCTGTATTAGAGTTGTTGAATGGTCTCAGTGGTGTCAGATTAATAGTGAATAACGAGCACAGGGATGTGGGGGCATAGCATAGTTACCAAAACAAAGACCACTCTCGGCATCGGACACGCCATACAGACCCATTCCACATATATGCCATTTACACAATGCACTCAGGCCACACATGCGCCGCCGCTAGGCCTGCTCCACGCAACTCACACAGCCGTGGTATCAGCAGGTCCTCGTTAGTATAGTGGAGAGTATCCCCGCCTGTCACGCGGGAGACCGGGGTTCGATTCCCCGACGGGGAGAATTGTCACTTTTAGACACATCAATAACCAGAATTATAAAACAAGACTCTTTCTTTTCACTTTGGGCGGTGTAATGTTTTCTGTATGACGCTGTCCAATCAGCTTCTGCACCATTCCCTGTCCAGCAACACAGTGTGATCTTATAGTATACAGCTTTCATTCCCAATTCTGTATTCAACTGGCTATATCTCAGGCTCTGTCACAGCTAGAACTGTGATTCTACTGTCATATGAAAGATTGGAATCTCCCCTTTCATATACCACCAGAACCGTGGTTCTATGTCGTCCACAGCCCGAGATATGGCTGTTTGAATGGATCCCCCTTCCCTCTAGACTGTCTCCTAATGCTGTGAAACAGCATCCTGCTGATAGGACAGAGTCAGAGGCTGGGAGGAAGCCCCACCTCAGGAGAATCGCTGCTGTTACCTCCCAGTTGTCTTATAAATCCTCATTTACATATTTAGAAAAAAGCTCATAACTTTTGAAATAATAAACGTTTTGGGACACAATTTTCACTAGTATTATCAGTGTGACAGCGCCTATCAAATTAGCTAGGAGATAGGGAAGTACAAGTGACAGAGCCTCTTTAAATAGGACGAAATTGCAGTACCAGGATTATTATCTGTCTTACAAGCAGATACATTTAGAAAAATGCTAATTTTCTCTACAATTTTCTCTACGATTCGGATTGTATCGACCACATTTTACCACTTACATAAAGTACAATGTGTCACAAGAAAACAATCTCAGAATGCTTGGATAAATAAAAGAATTCCAAAGTTATTACCACATAAAGAGAAGACAATATGTCATTGCCATATTTATTCATTTTCCTATCATAGGGGGGCACACTAATCTGTATTAGAGTTGTTGAATGGTCTCAGTGGTGTCAGATTAATAGTGAATAACGAGCACAGGGATGTGGGGGCATAGCATAGTTACCAAAACAAAGACCACTCTCGGCATCGGACACGCCATACAGACCCATTCCACATATATGCCATTTACACAATGCACTCAGGCCACACATGCGCCGCTGCTAGGCCTGCTCCACGCAACTCACACAGCCGTGGTATCAGCAGGTCCTCGTTAGTATAGTGGAGAGTATCCCCGCCTGTCACGCGGGAGACCGGGGTTCGATTCCCCGACGGGGAGAATTGTCACTTTTAGACACATCAATAACCAGAATTATTAAACAAGACTCTTTCTTTTCACTTTGGGCGGTGTAATGTTTTCTGTATGACGCTGTCCAATCAGCTTCTGCACCCTTCCCTGTCCAGCAACACAGTGTGATCTTATAGTATACAGCTTTCATTCCCAATTCTGTATTCAACTGGCTATATCTCAGGCTCTGTCACAGCTAGAACTGTGATTCTACTGTCATATGAAAGATTGGAATCTCCCCTTTCATATGCCACCAGAACCGTGGTTCTAGGTCGTCCACAGCCCGAGATATGGCTGTTTGAATGGATCCCCCTTCCCTCTAGACTGTCTCCTAATGCTGTGAAACAGCATCCTGCTGATAGGACAGAGTCAGAGGCTGGGAGGAAGCCCCACCTCAGGAGAATCGCTGCTGTTACCTCCCAGTTGTCTTATAAATCCTCATTTACATATTTAGAAAAAAGCTCATAACTTTTGAAATAATAAACGTTTTGGGACACAATTTTCACTAGTATTATCAGTGTGACAGCGCCTATCAAATTAGCTAGGAGATAGGGAAGTACAAGTGACAGAGCCTCTTTAAATAGGACGAAATTGCAGTACCAGGATTATTATCTGTCTTACAAGCAGATACATTTAGAAAAATGCTAATTTTCTCTACAATTTTCTCTACGATTCGGATTGTATCGACCACATTTTACCACTTACATAAAGTACAATGTGTCACAAGAAAACAATCTCAGAATGCTTGGATAAATAAAAGAATTCCAAAGTTATTACCACATAAAGAGAAGACAATATGTCATTGCCATATTTATTCATTTTCCTATCATAGGGGGGCACACTAATCTGTATTAGAGTTGTTGAATGGTCTCAGTGGTGTCAGATTAATAGTGAATAACGAGCACAGGGATGTGGGGGCATAGCATAGTTACCAAAACAAAGACCACTCTCGGCATCGGACACGCCATACAGACCCATTCCACATATATGCCATTTACACAATGCACTCAGGCCACACATGCGCCGCTGCTAGGCCTGCTCCACGCAACTCACACAGCCGTGGTATCAGCAGGTCCTCGTTAGTATAGTGGAGAGTATCCCCGCCTGTCACGCGGGAGACCGGGGTTCGATTCCCCGACGGGGAGAATTGTCACTTTTAGACACATCAATAACCAGAATTATTAAACAAGACTCTTTCTTTTCACTTTGGGCGGTGTAATGTTTTCTGTATGACGCTGTCCAATCAGCTTCTGCACCCTTCCCTGTCCAGCAACACAGTGTGATCTTATAGTATACAGCTTTCATTCCCAATTCTGTATTCAACTGGCTATATCTCAGGCTCTGTCACAGCTAGAACTGTGATTCTACTGTCATATGAAAGATTGGAATCTCCCCTTTCATATGCCACCAGAACCGTGGTTCTAGGTCGTCCACAGCCCGAGATATGGCTGTTTGAATGGATCCCCCTTCCCTCTAGACTGTCTCCTAATGCTGTGAAACAGCATCCTGCTGATAGGACAGAGTCAGAGGCTGGGAGGAAGCCCCACCTCAGGAGAATCGCTGCTGTTACCTCCCAGTTGTCTTATAAATCCTCATTTACATATTTAGAAAAAAGCTCATAACTTTTGAAATAATAAACGTTTTGGGACACAATTTTCACTAGTATTATCAGTGTGACAGCGCCTATCAAATTAGCTAGGAGATAGGGAAGTACAAGTGACAGAGCCTCTTTAAATAGGACGAAATTGCAGTACCAGGATTATTATCTGTCTTACAAGCAGATACATTTAGAAAAATGCTAATTTTCTCTACAATTTTCTCTACGATTCGGATTGTATCGACCACATTTTACCACTTACATAAAGTACAATGTGTCACAAGAAAACAATCTCAGAATGCTTGGATAAATAAAAGAATTCCAAAGTTATTACCACATAAAGAGAAGACAATATGTCATTGCCATATTTATTCATTTTCCTATCATAGGGGGGCACACTAATCTGTATTAGAGTTGTTGAATGGTCTCAGTGGTGTCAGATTAATAGTGAATAACGAGCACAGGGATGTGGGGGCATAGCATAGTTACCAAAACAAAGACCACTCTCGGCATCGGACACGCCATACAGACCCATTCCACATATATGCCATTTACACAATGCACTCAGGCCACACATGCGCCGCCGCTAGGCCTGCTCCACGCAACTCACACAGCCGTGGTATCAGCAGGTCCTCGTTAGTATAGTGGAGAGTATCCCCGCCTGTCACGCGGGAGACCGGGGTTCGATTCCCCGACGGGGAGAATTGTCACTTTTAGACACATCAATAACCAGAATTATTAAACAAGACTCTTTCTTTTCACTTTGGGCGGTGTAATGTTTTCTGTATGACGCTGTCCAATCAGCTTCTGCACCCTTCCCTGTCCAGCAACACAGTGTGATCTTATAGTATACAGCTTTCATTCCCAATTCTGTATTCAACTGGCTATATCTCAGGCTCTGTCACAGCTAGAACTGTGATTCTACTGTCATATGAAAGATTGGAATCTCCCCTTTCATATGCCACCAGAACCGTGGTTCTATGTCGTCCACAGCCCGAGATATGGCTGTTTGAATGGATCCCCCTTCCCTCTAGACTGTCTCCTAATGCTGTGAAACAGCATCCTGCTGATAGGACAGAGTCAGAGGCTGGGAGGAAGCCCCACCTCAGGAGAATCGCTGCTGTTACCTCCCAGTTGTCTTATAAATCCTCATTTACATATTTAGAAAAAAGCTCATAACTTTTGAAATAATAAACGTTTTGGGACACAATTTTCACTAGTATTATCAGTGTGACAGCGCCTATCAAATTAGCTAGGAGATAGGGAAGTACAAGTGACAGAGCCTCTTTAAATAGGACGAAATTGCAGTACCAGGATTATTATCTGTCTTACAAGCAGATACATTTAGAAAAATGCTAATTTTCTCTACAATTTTCTCTACGATTCGGATTGTATCGACCACATTTTACCACTTACATAAAGTACAATGTGTCACAAGAAAACAATCTCAGAATGCTTGGATAAATAAAAGAATTCCAAAGTTATTACCACATAAAGAGAAGACAATATGTCATTGCCATATTTATTCATTTTCCTATCATAGGGGGGCACACTAATCTGTATTAGAGTTGTTGAATGGTCTCAGTGGTGTCAGATTAATAGTGAATAACGAGCACAGGGATGTGGGGGCATAGCATAGTTACCAAAACAAAGACCACTCTCGGCATCGGACACGCCATACAGACCCATTCCACATATATGCCATTTACACAATGCACTCAGGCCACACATGCGCCGCCGCTAGGCCTGCTCCACGCAACTCACACAGCCGTGGTATCAGCAGGTCCTCGTTAGTATAGTGGAGAGTATCCCTGCCTGTCACGCGGGAGACCGGGGTTCGATTCCCCGACGGGGAGAATTGTCACTTTTAGACACATCAATAACCAGAATTATTAAACAAGACTCTTTCTTTTCACTTTGGGCGGTGTAATGTTTTCTGTATGACGCTGTCCAATCAGCTTCTGCACCCTTCCCTGTCCAGCAACACAGTGTGATCTTATAGTATACAGCTTTCATTCCCAATTCTGTATTCAACTGGCTATATCTCAGGCTCTGTCACAGCTAGAACTGTGATTCTACTGTCATATGAAAGATTGGAATCTCCCCTTTCATATGCCACCAGAACCGTGGTTCTATGTCGTCCACAGCCCGAGATATGGCTGTTTGAATGGATCCCCCTTCCCTCTAGACTGTCTCCTAATGCTGTGAAACAGCATCCTGCTGATAGGACAGAGTCAGAGGCTGGGAGGAAGCCCCACCTCAGGAGAATCGCTGCTGTTACCTCCCAGTTGTCTTATAAATCCTCATTTACATATTTAGAAAAAAGCTCATAACTTTTGAAATAATAAACGTTTTGGGACACAATTTTCACTAGTATTATCAGTGTGACAGCGCCTATCAAATTAGCTAGGAGATAGGGAAGTACAAGTGACAGAGCCTCTTTAAATAGGACGAAATTGCAGTACCAGGATTATTATCTGTCTTACAAGCAGATACATTTAGAAAAATGCTAATTTTCTCTACAATTTTCTCTACGATTCGGATTGTATCGACCACATTTTACCACTTACATAAAGTACAATGTGTCACAAGAAAACAATCTCAGAATGCTTGGATAAATAAAAGAATTCCAAAGTTATTACCACATAAAGAGAAGACAATATGTCATTGCCATATTTATTCATTTTCCTATCATAGGGGGGCACACTAATCTGTATTAGAGTTGTTGAATGGTCTCAGTGGTGTCAGATTAATAGTGAATAACGAGCACAGGGATGTGGGGGCATAGCATAGTTACCAAAACAAAGACCACTCTCGGCATCGGACACGCCATACAGACCCATTCCACATATATGCCATTTACACAATGCACTCAGGCCACACATGCGCCGCTGCTAGGCCTGCTCCACGCAACTCACACAGCCGTGGTATCAGCAGGTCCTCGTTAGTATAGTGGAGAGTATCCCCGCCTGTCACGCGGGAGACCGGGGTTCGATTCCCCGACGGGGAGAATTGTCACTTTTAGACACATCAATAACCAGAATTATTAAACAAGACTCTTTCTTTTCACTTTGGGCGGTGTAATGTTTTCTGTATGACGCTGTCCAATCAGCTTCTGCACCCTTCCCTGTCCAGCAACACAGTGTGATCTTATAGTATACAGCTTTCATTCCCAATTCTGTATTCAACTGGCTATATCTCAGGCTCTGTCACAGCTAGAACTGTGATTCTACTGTCATATGAAAGATTGGAATCTCCCCTTTCATATGCCACCAGAACCGTGGTTCTAGGTCGTCCACAGCCCGAGATATGGCTGTTTGAATGGATCCCCCTTCCCTCTAGACTGTCTCCTAATGCTGTGAAACAGCATCCTGCTGATAGGACAGAGTCAGAGGCTGGGAGGAAGCCCCACCTCAGGAGAATCGCTGCTGTTACCTCCCAGTTGTCTTATAAATCCTCATTTACATATTTAGAAAAAAGCTCATAACTTTTGAAATAATAAACGTTTTGGGACACAATTTTCACTAGTATTATCAGTGTGACAGCGCCTATCAAATTAGCTAGGAGATAGGGAAGTACAAGTGACAGAGCCTCTTTAAATAGGACGAAATTGCAGTACCAGGATTATTATCTGTCTTACAAGCAGATACATTTAGAAAAATGCTAATTTTCTCTACAATTTTCTCTACGATTCGGATTGTATCGACCACATTTTACCACTTACATAAAGTACAATGTGTCACAAGAAAACAATCTCAGAATGCTTGGATAAATAAAAGAATTCCAAAGTTATTACCACATAAAGAGAAGACAATATGTCATTGCCATATTTATTCATTTTCCTATCATAGGGGGGCACACTAATCTGTATTAGAGTTGTTGAATGGTCTCAGTGGTGTCAGATTAATAGTGAATAACGAGCACAGGGATGTGGGGGCATAGCATAGTTACCAAAACAAAGACCACTCTCGGCATCGGACACGCCATACAGACCCATTCCACATATATGCCATTTACACAATGCACTCAGGCCACACATGCGCCGCCGCTAGGCCTGCTCCACGCAACTCACACAGCCGTGGTATCAGCAGGTCCTCGTTAGTATAGTGGAGAGTATCCCCGCCTGTCACGCGGGAGACCGGGGTTCGATTCCCCGACGGGGAGAATTGTCACTTTTAGACACATCAATAACCAGAATTATAAAACAAGACTCTTTCTTTTCACTTTGGGCGGTGTAATGTTTTCTGTATGACGCTGTCCAATCAGCTTCTGCACCCTTCCCTGTCCAGCAACACAGTGTGATCTTATAGTATACAGCTTTCATTCCCAATTCTGTATTCAACTGGCTATATCTCAGGCTCTGTCACAGCTAGAACTGTGATTCTACTGTCATATGAAAGATTGGAATCTCCCCTTTCATATGCCACCAGAACCGTGGTTCTATGTCGTCCACAGCCCGAGATATGGCTGTTTGAATGGATCCCCCTTCCCTCTAGACTGTCTCCTAATGCTGTGAAACAGCATCCTGCTGATAGGACAGAGTCAGAGGCTGGGAGGAAGCCCCACCTCAGGAGAATCGCTGCTGTTACCTCCCAGTTGTCTTATAAATCCTCATTTACATATTTAGAAAAAAGCTCATAACTTTTGAAATAATAAACGTTTTGGGACACAATTTTCACTAGTATTATCAGTGTGACAGCGCCTATCAAATTAGCTAGGAGATAGGGAAGTACAAGTGACAGAGCCTCTTTAAATAGGACGAAATTGCAGTACCAGGATTATTATCTGTCTTACAAGCAGATACATTTAGAAAAATGCTAATTTTCTCTACAATTTTCTCTACGATTCGGATTGTATCGACCACATTTTACCACTTACATAAAGTACAATGTGTCACAAGAAAACAATCTCAGAATGCTTGGATAAATAAAAGAATTCCAAAGTTATTACCACATAAAGAGAAGACAATATGTCATTGCCATATTTATTCATTTTCCTATCATAGGGGGGCACACTAATCTGTATTAGAGTTGTTGAATGGTCTCAGTGGTGTCAGATTAATAGTGAATAACGAGCACAGGGATGTGGGGGCATAGCATAGTTACCAAAACAAAGACCACTCTCGGCATCGGACACGCCATACAGACCCATTCCACATATATGCCATTTACACAATGCACTCAGGCCACACATGCGCCGCTGCTAGGCCTGCTCCACGCAACTCACACAGCCGTGGTATCAGCAGGTCCTCGTTAGTATAGTGGAGAGTATCCCCGCCTGTCACGCGGGAGACCGGGGTTCGATTCCCCGACGGGGAGAATTGTCACTTTTAGACACATCAATAACCAGAATTATTAAACAAGACTCTTTCTTTTCACTTTGGGCGGTGTAATGTTTTCTGTATGACGCTGTCCAATCAGCTTCTGCACCCTTCCCTGTCCAGCAACACAGTGTGATCTTATAGTATACAGCTTTCATTCCCAATTCTGTATTCAACTGGCTATATCTCAGGCTCTGTCACAGCTAGAACTGTGATTCTACTGTCATATGAAAGATTGGAATCTCCCCTTTCATATGCCACCAGAACCGTGGTTCTATGTCGTCCACAGCCCGAGATATGGCTGTTTGAATGGATCCCCCTTCCCTCTAGACTGTCTCCTAATGCTGTGAAACAGCATCCTGCTGATAGGACAGAGTCAGAGGCTGGGAGGAAGCCCCACCTCAGGAGAATCGCTGCTGTTACCTCCCAGTTGTCTTATAAATCCTCATTTACATATTTAGAAAAAAGCTCATAACTTTTGAAATAATAAACGTTTTGGGACACAATTTTCACTAGTATTATCAGTGTGACAGCGCCTATCAAATTAGCTAGGAGATAGGGAAGTACAAGTGACAGAGCCTCTTTAAATAGGACGAAATTGCAGTACCAGGATTATTATCTGTCTTACAAGCAGATACATTTAGAAAAATGCTAATTTTCTCTACAATTTTCTCTACGATTCGGATTGTATCGACCACATTTTACCACTTACATAAAGTACAATGTGTCACAAGAAAACAATCTCAGAATGCTTGGATAAATAAAAGAATTCCAAAGTTATTACCACATAAAGAGAAGACAATATGTCATTGCCATATTTATTCATTTTCCTATCATAGGGGGGCACACTAATCTGTATTAGAGTTGTTGAATGGTCTCAGTGGTGTCAGATTAATAGTGAATAACGAGCACAGGGATGTGGGGGCATAGCATAGTTACCAAAACAAAGACCACTCTCGGCATCGGACACGCCATACAGACCCATTCCACATATATGCCATTTACACAATGCACTCAGGCCACACATGCGCCGCTGCTAGGCCTGCTCCACGCAACTCACACAGCCGTGGTATCAGCAGGTCCTCGTTAGTATAGTGGAGAGTATCCCCGCCTGTCACGTGGGAGACCGGGGTTCGATTCCCCGACGGGGAGAATTGTCACTTTTAGACACATCAATAACCAGAATTATTAAACAAGACTCTTTCTTTTCACTTTGGGCGGTGTAATGTTTTCTGTATGACGCTGTCCAATCAGCTTCTGCACCCTTCCCTGTCCAGCAACACAGTGTGATCTTATAGTATACAGCTTTCATTCCCAATTCTGTATTCAACTGGCTATATCTCAGGCTCTGTCACAGCTAGAACTGTGATTCTACTGTCATATGAAAGATTGGAATCTCCCCTTTCATATGCCACCAGAACCGCGGTTCTAGGTCGTCCACAGCCCGAGATATGGCTGTTTGAATGGATCCCCCTTCCCTCTAGACTGTCTCCTAATGCTGTGAAACAGCATCCTGCTGATAGGACAGAGTCAGAGGCTGGGAGGAAGCCCCACCTCAGGAGAATCGCTGCTGTTACCTCCCAGTTGTCTTATAAATCCTCATTTACATATTTAGAAAAAAGCTCATAACTTTTGAAATAATAAACGTTTTGGGACACAATTTTCACTAGTATTATCAGTGTGACAGCGCCTATCAAATTAGCTAGGAGATAGGGAAGTACAAGTGACAGAGCCTCTTTAAATAGGACGAAATTGCAGTACCAGGATTATTATCTGTCTTACAAGCAGATACATTTAGAAAAATGCTAATTTTCTCTACAATTTTCTCTACGATTCGGATTGTATCGACCACATTTTACCACTTACATAAAGTACAATGTGTCACAAGAAAACAATCTCAGAATGCTTGGATAAATAAAAGAATTCCAAAGTTATTACCACATAAAGAGAAGACAATATGTCATTGCCATATTTATTCATTTTCCTATCATAGGGGGGCACACTAATCTGTATTAGAGTTGTTGAATGGTCTCAGTGGTGTCAGATTAATAGTGAATAACGAGCACAGGGATGTGGGGGCATAGCATAGTTACCAAAACAAAGACCACTCTCGGCATCGGACACGCCATACAGACCCATTCCACATATATGCCATTTACACAATGCACTCAGGCCACACATGCGCCGCCGCTAGGCCTGCTCCACGCAACTCACACAGCCGTGGTATCAGCAGGTCCTCGTTAGTATAGTGGAGAGTATCCCCGCCTGTCACGCGGGAGACCGGGGTTCGATTCCCCGACGGGGAGAATTGTCACTTTTAGACACATCAATAACCAGAATTATAAAACAAGACTCTTTCTTTTCACTTTGGGCGGTGTAATGTTTTCTGTATGACGCTGTCCAATCAGCTTCTGCACCCTTCCCTGTCCAGCAACACAGTGTGATCTTATAGTATACAGCTTTCATTCCCAATTCTGTATTCAACTGGCTATATCTCAGGCTCTGTCAGAGCTAGAACTGTGATTCTACTGTCATATGAAAGATTGGAATCTCCCCTTTCATATGCCACCAGAACCGTGGTTCTAGGTCGTCCACAGCCCGAGATATGGCTGTTTGAATGGATCCCCCTTCCCTCTAGACTGTCTCCTAATGCTGTGAAACAGCATCCTGCTGATAGGACAGAGTCAGAGGCTGGGAGGAAGCCCCACCTCAGGAGAATCGCTGCTGTTACCTCCCAGTTGTCTTATAAATCCTCATTTACATATTTAGAAAAAAGCTCATAACTTTTGAAATAATAAACGTTTTGGGACACAATTTTCACTAGTATTATCAGTGTGACAGCGCCTATCAAATTAGCTAGGAGATAGGGAAGTACAAGTGACAGAGCCTCTTTAAATAGGACGAAATTGCAGTACCAGGATTATTATCTGTCTTACAAGCAGATACATTTAGAAAAATGCTAATTTTCTCTACAATTTTCTCTACGATTCGGATTGTATCGACCACATTTTACCACTTACATAAAGTACAATGTGTCACAAGAAAACAATCTCAGAATGCTTGGATAAATAAAAGAATTCCAAAGTTATTACCACATAAAGAGAAGACAATATGTCATTGCCATATTTATTCATTTTCCTATCATAGGGGGGCACACTAATCTGTATTAGAGTTGTTGAATGGTCTCAGTGGTGTCAGATTAATAGTGAATAACGAGCACAGGGATGTGTGGGCATAGCATAGTTACCAAAACAAAGACCACTCTCGGCATCGGACACGCCATACAGACCCATTCCACATATATGCCATTTACACAATGCACTCAGGCCACACATGCGCCGCCGCTAGGCCTGCTCCACGCAACTCACACAGCCGTGGTATCAGCAGGTCCTCGTTAGTATAGTGGAGAGTATCCCCGCCTGTCACGCGGGAGACCGGGGTTCGATTCCCCGACGGGGAGAATTGTCACTTTTAGACACATCAATAACCAGAATTATAAAACAAGACTCTTTCTTTTCACTTTGGGCGGTGTAATGTTTTCTGTATGACGCTGTCCAATCAGCTTCTGCACCCTTCCCTGTCCAGCAACACAGTGTGATCTTATAGTATACAGCTTTCATTCCCAATTCTGTATTCAACTGGCTATATCTCAGGCTCTGTCAGAGCTAGAACTGTGATTCTACTGTCATATGAAAGATTGGAATCTCCCCTTTCATATGCCACCAGAACCGTGGTTCTAGGTCGTCCACAGCCCGAGATATGGCTGTTTGAATGGATCCCCCTTCCCTCTAGACTGTCTCCTAATGCTGTGAAACAGCATCCTGCTGATAGGACAGAGTCAGAGGCTGGGAGGAAGCCCCACCTCAGGAGAATCGCTGCTGTTACCTCCCAGTTGTCTTATAAATCCTCATTTACATATTTAGAAAAAAGCTCATAACTTTTGAAATAATAAACGTTTTGGGACACAATTTTCACTAGTATTATCAGTGTGACAGCGCCTATCAAATTAGCTAGGAGATAGGGAAGTACAAGTGACAGAGCCTCTTTAAATAGGACGAAATTGCAGTACCAGGATTATTATCTGTCTTACAAGCAGATGCATTTAGAAAAATGCTAATTTTCTCTACAATTTTCTCTACGATTCGGATTGTATCGACCACATTTTACCACTTACATAAAGTACAATGTGTCACAAGAAAACAATCTCAGAATGCTTGGATAAATAAAAGAATTCCAAAGTTATTACCACATAAAGAGAAGACAATATGTCATTGCCATATTTATTCATTTTCCTATCATAGGGGGGCACACTAATCTGTATTAGAGTTGTTGAATGGTCTCAGTGGTGTCAGATTAATAGTGAATAACGAGCACAGGGATGTGGGGGCATAGCATAGTTACCAAAACAAAGACCACTCTCGGCATCGGACACGCCATACAGACCCATTCCACATATATGCCATTTACACAATGCACTCAGGCCACACATGCGCCGCCGCTAGGCCTGCTCCACGCAACTCACACAGCCGTGGTATCAGCAGGTCCTCTTTAGTATAGTGGAGAGTATCCCCGCCTGTCACGCGGCAGACCGGGGTTCGATTCCCCCACGGGGAGAATTGTCACTTTTAGACACATCAATAACCAGAATTATTAAACAAGACTCTTTCTTTTCACTTTGGGCGGTGTAATGTTTTCTGTATGACGCTGTCCAATCAGCTTCTGCACCCTTCCCTGTCCAGCAACACAGTGTGATCTTATAGTATACAGCTTTCATTCCCAATTCTGTATTCAACTGGCTATATCTCAGGCTCTGTCACAGCTAGAACTGTGATTCTACTGTCATATGAAAGATTGGAATCTCCCCTTTCATATGCCACCAGAACCGTGGTTCTAGGTCGTCCACAGCCCGAGATATGGCTGTTTGAATGGATCCCCCTTCCCTCTAGACTGTCTCCTAATGCTGTGAAACAGCATCCTGCTGATAGGACAGAGTCAGAGGCTGGGAGGAAGCCCCACCTCAGGAGAATCGCTGCTGTTACCTCCCAGTTGTCTTATAAATCCTCATTTACATATTTAGAAAAAAGCTCATAACTTTTGAAATAATAAACGTTTTGGGACACAATTTTCACTAGTATTATCAGTGTGACAGCGCCTATCAAATTAGCTAGGAGATAGGGAAGTACAAGTGACAGAGCCTCTTTAAATAGGACGAAATTGCAGTACCAGGATTATTATCTGTCTTACAAGCAGATACATTTAGAAAAATGCTAATTTTCTCTACAATTTTCTCTACGATTCGGATTGTATCGACCACATTTTACCACTTACATAAAGTACAATGTGTCACAAGAAAACAATCTCAGAATGCTTGGATAAATAAAAGAATTCCAAAGTTATTACCACATAAAGAGAAGACAATATGTCATTGCCATATTTATTCTTTTTCCTATCATAGGGGGGCACACTAATCTGTATTAGAGTTGTTGAATGGTCTCAGTGGTGTCAGATTAATAGTGAATAACCAGCACAGGGATGTGGGGGCATAGCATAGTTACCAAAACAAAGACCACTCTCGGCATCGGACACGCCATACAGACCCATTCCACATATATGCCATTTACACAATGCACTCAGGCCACACATGCGCCGCCGCTAGGCCTGCTCCACGCAACTCACACAGCCGTGGTATCAGCAGGTCCTCGTTAGTATAGTGGAGAGTATCCCCGCCTGTCACGCGGGAGACCGGGGTTCGATTCCCCGACGGGGAGAATTGTCACTTTTAGACACATCAATAACCAGAATTATAAAACAAGACTCTTTCTTTTCACTTTGGGCGGTGTAATGTTTTCTGTATGACGCTGTCCAATCAGCTTCTGCACCCTTCCCTGTCCAGCAACACAGTGTGATCTTATAGTATACAGCTTTCATTCCCAATTCTGTATTCAACTGGCTATATATCAGGCTCTGTCACAGCTAGAACTGTGATTCTACTGTCATATGAAAGATTGGAATCTCCCCTTTCATATGCCACCAGAACCGTGGTTCTAGGTCGTCCACAGCCCGAGATATGGCTGTTTGAATGGATCCCCCTTCCCTCTAGACTGTCTCCTAATGCTGTGAAACAGCATCCTGCTGATAGGACAGAGTCAGAGGCTGGGAGGAAGCCCCACCTCAGGAGAATCGCTGCTGTTACCTCCCAGTTGTCTTATAAATCCTCATTTACATATTTAGAAAAAAGCTCATAACTTTTGAAATAATAAACGTTTTGGGACACAATTTTCACTAGTATTATCAGTGTGACAGCGCCTATCAAATTAGCTAGGAGATAGGGAAGTACAAGTGACAGAGCCTCTTTAAATAGGACGAAATTGCAGTACCAGGATTATTATCTGTCTTACAAGCAGATACATTTAGAAAAATGCTAATTTTCTCTACAATTTTCTCTACGATTCGGATTGTATCGACCACATTTTACCACTTACATAAAGTACAATGTGTCACAAGAAAACAATCTCAGAATGCTTGGATAAATAAAAGAATTCCAAAGTTATTACCACATAAAGAGAAGACAATATGTCATTGCCATATTTATTCATTTTCCTATCATAGGGGGGCACACTAATCTGTATTAGAGTTGTTGAATGGTCTCAGTGGTGTCAGATTAATAGTGAATAACGAGCACAGGGATGAGGGGGCATAGCATAGTTACCAAAACAAAGACCACTCTCGGCATCGGACACGCCATACAGACCCATTCCACATATATGCCATTTACACAATGCACTCAGGCCACACATGCGCCGCTGCTAGGCCTGCTCCACGCAACTCACACAGCCGTGGTATCAGCAGGTCCTCGTTAGTATAGTGGAGAGTATCCCCGCCTGTCACGCGGGAGACCGGGGTTCGATTCCCCGACGGGGAGAATTGTCACTTTTAGACACATCAATAACCCGAATTATAAAACAAGACTCTTTCTTTTCACTTTGGGCGGTGTAATGTTTTCTGTATGACGCTGTCCAATCAGCTTCTGCACCCTTCCCTGTCCAGCAACACAGTGTGATCTTATAGTATACAGCTTTCATTCCCAATTCTGTATTCAACTGGCTATATATCAGGCTCTGTCACAGCTAGAACTGTGGTTCTACTGTCATATGAAAGATTGGAATCTCCCCTTTCATATGCCACCAGAACCGCGGTTCTAGCTCGTCCACAGCCCGAGATATGGCTGTTTGAATGGATCCCGCTTCCCTCTAGACTGTCTCCTAATGCTGTGAAACAGCATCCTGCTGATAGGACAGAGTCAGAGGCTGGGAGGAAGCCCCACCTCAGGAGAATCGCTGCTGTTACCTCCCAGTTGTCTTATAAATCCTCATTTACATATTTAGAAAAAAGCTCATAACTTTTGAAATAATAAACGTTTTGGGACACAATTTTCACTAGTATTATCAGTGTGACAGCGCCTATCAAATTAGCTAGGAGATAGGGAAGTACAAGTGACAGAGCCTCTTTAAATAGGACGAAATTGCAGTACCAGGATTATTATCTGTCTTACAAGCAGATACATTTAGAAAAATGCTAATTTTCTCTACAATTTTCTCTACGATTCGGATTGTATCGACCACATTTTACCACTTACATAAAGTACAATGTGTCACAAGAAAACAATCTCAGAATGCTTGGATAAATAAAAGAATTCCAAAGTTATTACCACATAAAGAGAAGACAATATGTCATTGCCATATTTATTCATTTTCCTATCATAGGGGGGCACACTAATCTGTATTAGAGTTGTTGAATGGTCTCAGTGGTGTCAGATTAATAGTGAATAACGAGCACAGGGATGTGGGGGCATAGCATAGTTACCAAAACAAAGACCACTCTCGGCATCGGACACGCCATACAGACCCATTCCACATATATGCCATTTACACAATGCACTCAGGCCACACATGCGCCGCCGCTAGGCCTGCTCCACGCAACTCACACAGCCGTGGTATCAGCAGGTCCTCGTTAGTATAGTGGAGAGTATCCCCGCCTGTCACGCGGGAGACCGGGGTTCGATTCCCCCACGGGGAGAATTGTCACTTTTAGACACATCAATAACCAGAATTATTAAACAAGACTCTTTCTTTTCACTTTGGGCGGTGTAATGTTTTCTGTATGACGCTGTCCAATCAGCTTCTGCACCCTTCCCTGTCCAGCAACACAGTGTGATCTTATAGTATACAGCTTTCATTCCCAATTATGTATTCAACTGGCTATATCTCAGGCTCTGTCACAGCTAGAACTGTGATTCTACTGTCATATGAAAGATTGGAATCTCCCCTTTCATATGCCACCAGAACCGCGGTTCTAGGTCGTCCACAGCCCGAGATATGGCTGTTTGAATGGATCCCCCTTCCCTCTAGACTGTCTCCTAATGCTGTGAAACAGCATCCTGCTGATAGGACAGAGTCAGAGGCTGGGAGGAAGCCCCACCTCAGGAGAATCGCTGCTGTTACCTCCCAGTTGTCTTATAAATCCTCATTTACATATTTAGAAAAAAGCTCATAACTTTTGAAATAATAAACGTTTTGGGACACAATTTTCACTAGTATTATCAGTGTGACAGCGCCTATCAAATTAGCTAGGAGATAGGGAAGTACAAGTGACAGAGCCTCTTTAAATAGGACGAAATTGCAGTACCAGGATTATTATCTGTCTTACAAGCAGATACATTTAGAAAAATGCTAATTTTCTCTACAATTTTAGCTACGATTCGGATTGTATCGACCACATTTTACCACTTACATAAAGTACAATGTGTCACAAGAAAACAATCTCAGAATGCTTGGATAAATAAAAGAATTCCAAAGTTATTACCACATAAAGAGAAGACAATATGTCATTACCATATTTATTCATTTTCCTATCATAGGGGGGCACACTAATCTGTATTAGAGTTGTTGAATGGTCTCAGTGGTGTCAGATTAATAGTGAATAACGAGCACAGGGATGTGGGGGCATAGCATAGTTACCAAAACAAAGACCACTCTCGGCATCGGACACGCCATACAGACCCATTCCACATATATGCCATTTACACAATGCACTCAGGCCACACATGCGCCGCCGCTAGGCCTGCTCCACACAACTCACACAGCCGTGGTATCAGCAGGTCCTCGTTAGTATAGTGGAGAGTATCCCCGCCTGTCACGCGGGAGACCGGGGTTCGATTCCCCGACGGGGAGAATTGTCACTTTTAGACACATCAATAACCAGAATTATAAAACAAGACTCTTTCTTTTCACTTTGGGCGGTGTAATGTTTTCTGTATGACGCTGTCCAATCAGCTTCTGCACCCTTCCCTGTCCAGCAACACAGTGTGATCTTATAGTATACAGCTTTCATTCCCAATTCTGTATTCAACTGGCTATATCTCAGGCTCTGTCACAGCTAGAACTGTGATTCTACTGTCATATGAAAGATTGGAATCTCCCCTTTCATATGCCACCAGAACCGTGGTTCTATGTCGTCCACAGCCCGAGATATGGCTGTTTGAATGGATCCCCCTTCCCTCTAGACTGTCTCCTAATGCTGTGAAACAGCATCCTGCTGATAGGACAGAGTCAGAGGCTGGGAGGAAGCCCCACCTCAGGAGAATCGCTGCTGTTACCTCCCAGTTGTCTTATAAATCCTCATTTACATATTTAGAAAAAAGCTCATAACTTTTGAAATAATAAACGTTTTGGGACACAATTTTCACTAGTATTATCAGTGTGACAGCGCCTATCAAATTAGCTAGGAGATAGGGAAGTACAAGTGACAGAGCCTCTTTAAATAGGACGAAATTGCAGTACCAGGATTATTATCTGTCTTACAAGCAGATACATTTAGAAAAATGCTAATTTTCTCTACAATTTTCTCTACGATTCGGATTGTATCGACCACATTTTACCACTTACATAAAGTACAATGTGTCACAAGAAAACAATCTCAGAATGCTTGGATAAATAAAAGAATTCCAAAGTTATTACCACATAAAGAGAAGACAATATGTCATTGCCATATTTATTCATTTTCCTATCATAGGGGGGCACACTAATCTGTATTAGAGTTGTTGAATGGTCTCAGTGGTGTCAGATTAATAGTGAATAACGAGCACAGGGATGTGGGGGCATAGCATAGTTACCAAAACAAAGACCACTCTCGGCATCGGACACGCCATACAGACCCATTCCACATATATGCCATTTACACAATGCACTCAGGCCACACATGCGCCGCTGCTAGGCCTGCTCCACGCAACTCACACAGCCGTGGTATCAGCAGGTCCTCATTAGTATAGTGGAGAGTATCCCCGCCTGTCACGCGGGAGACCGGGGTTCGATTCCGCGACGGGGAGAATTGTCACTTTTAGACAAATCAATAACCAGAATTATAAAACAAGACTCCTTCTTTTCACTTTGGGCGGTGTAATGTTTTCTGTATGACGCTGTCCAATCAGCTTCTGCACCCTTCCCTGTCCAGCAACACAGTGTGATCTTATAGTATACAGCTTTCATTCCCAATTCTGTATTCAACTGGCTATATCTCAGGCTCTGTCACAGCTAGAACTGTGATTCTACTGTCATATGAAAGATTGGAATCTCCCCTTTCATATGCCACCAGAAACGCGGTTCTAGGTCGTCCACAGCCCGAGATATGGCTGTTTGAATGGATCCCCCTTCCCTCTAGACTGTCTCCTAATGCTGTGAAACAGCATCCTGCTGATAGGACAGAGTCAGAGGCTGGGAGGAAGCCCCACCTCAGGAGAATCGCTGCTGTTACCTCCCAGTTGTCTTATAAATCCTCATTTACATATTTAGAAAAAAGCTCATAACTTTTGAAATAATAAACGTTTTGGGACACAATTTTCACTAGTATTATCAGTGTGACAGCGCCTATCAAATTAGCTAGGAGATAGGGAAGTACAAGTGACAGAGCCTCTTTAAATAGGACGAAATTGCAGTACCAGGATTATTATCTGTCTTACAAGCAGATACATTTAGAAAAATGCTAATTTTCTCTACAATTTTAGCTACGATTCGGATTGTATCGACCACATTTTACCACTTACATAAAGTACAATGTGTCACAAGAAAACAATCTCAGAATGCTTGGATAAATAAAAGAATTCCAAAGTTATTACCACATAAAGAGAAGACAATATGTCATTACCATATTTATTCATTTTCCTATCATAGGGGGGCACACTAATCTGTATTAGAGTTGTTGAATGGTCTCAGTGGTGTCAGATTAATAGTGAATAACGAGCACAGGGATGTGGGGGCATAGCATAGTTACCAAAACAAAGACCACTCTCGGCATCGGACACGCCATACAGACCCATTCCACATATATGCCATTTACACAATGCACTCAGGCCACACATGCGCCGCCGCTAGGCCTGCTCCACACAACTCACACAGCCGTGGTATCAGCAGGTCCTCGTTAGTATAGTGGAGAGTATCCCCGCCTGTCACGCGGGAGACCGGGGTTCGATTCCCCGACGGGGAGAATTGTCACTTTTAGACACATCAATAACCAGAATTATAAAACAAGACTCTTTCTTTTCACTTTGGGCGGTGTAATGTTTTCTGTATGACGCTGTCCAATCAGCTTCTGCACCCTTCCCTGTCCAGCAACACAGTGTGATCTTATAGTATACAGCTTTCATTCCCAATTCTGTATTCAACTGGCTATATCTCAGGCTCTGTCACAGCTAGAACTGTGATTCTACTGTCATATGAAAGATTGGAATCTCCCCTTTCATATGCCACCAGAACCGTGGTTCTATGTCGTCCACAGCCCGAGATATGGCTGTTTGAATGGATCCCCCTTCCCTCTAGACTGTCTCCTAATGCTGTGAAACAGCATCCTGCTGATAGGACAGAGTCAGAGGCTGGGAGGAAGCCCCACCTCAGGAGAATCGCTGCTGTTACCTCCCAGTTGTCTTATAAATCCTCATTTACATATTTAGAAAAAAGCTCATAACTTTTGAAATAATAAACGTTTTGGGACACAATTTTCACTAGTATTATCAGTGTGACAGCGCCTATCAAATTAGCTAGGAGATAGGGAAGTACAAGTGACAGAGCCTCTTTAAATAGGACGAAATTGCAGTACCAGGATTATTATCTGTCTTACAAGCAGATACATTTAGAAAAATGCTAATTTTCTCTACAATTTTCTCTACGATTCGGATTGTATCGACCACATTTTACCACTTACATAAAGTACAATGTGTCACAAGAAAACAATCTCAGAATGCTTGGATAAATAAAAGAATTCCAAAGTTATTACCACATAAAGAGAAGACAATATGTCATTGCCATATTTATTCATTTTCCTATCATAGGGGGGCACACTAATCTGTATTAGAGTTGTTGAATGGTCTCAGTGGTGTCAGATTAATAGTGAATAACGAGCACAGGGATGTGGGGGCATAGCATAGTTACCAAAACAAAGACCACTCTCGGCATCGGACACGCCATACAGACCCATTCCACATATATGCCATTTACACAATGCACTCAGGCCACACATGCGCCGCTGCTAGGCCTGCTCCACGCAACTCACACAGCCGTGGTATCAGCAGGTCCTCATTAGTATAGTGGAGAGTATCCCCGCCTGTCACGCGGGAGACCGGGGTTCGATTCCGCGACGGGGAGAATTGTCACTTTTAGACAAATCAATAACCAGAATTATAAAACAAGACTCCTTCTTTTCACTTTGGGCGGTGTAATGTTTTCTGTATGACGCTGTCCAATCAGCTTCTGCACCCTTCCCTGTCCAGCAACACAGTGTGATCTTATAGTATACAGCTTTCATTCCCAATTCTGTATTCAACTGGCTATATCTCAGGCTCTGTCACAGCTAGAACTGTGATTCTACTGTCATATGAAAGATTGGAATCTCCCCTTTCATATGCCACCAGAAACGCGGTTCTAGGTCGTCCACAGCCCGAGATATGGCTGTTTGAATGGATCCCCCTTCCCTCTAGACTGTCTCCTAATGCTGTGAAACAGCATCCTGCTGATAGGACAGAGTCAGAGGCTGGGAGGAAGCCCCACCTCAGGAGAATCGCTGCTGTTACCTCCCAGTTGTCTTATAAATCCTCATTTACATATTTAGAAAAAAGCTCATAACTTTTGAAATAATAAACGTTTTGGGACACAATTTTCACTAGTATTATCAGTGTGACAGCGCCTATCAAATTAGCTAGGAGATAGGGAAGTACAAGTGACAGAGCCTCTTTAAATAGGACGAAATTGCAGTACCAGGATTATTATCTGTCTTACAAGCAGATACATTTAGAAAAATGCTAATTTTCTCTACAATTTTCGCTACGATTCGGATTGTATCGACCACATTTTACCACTTACATAAAGTACAATGTGTCACAAGAAAACAATCTCAGAATGCTTGGATAAATAAAAGAATTCCAAAGTTATTACCACATAAAGAGAAGACAATATGTCATTGCCATATTTATTCATTTTCCTATCATAGGGGGGCACACTAATCTGTATTAGAGTTGTTGAATGGTCTCAGTGGTGTCAGATTAATAGTGAATAACGAGCACAGGGATGTGGGGGCATAGCATAGTTACCAAAACAAAGACCACTCTCGGCATCGGACACGCCATACAGACCCATTCCACATATATGCCATTTACACAATGCACTCAGGCCACACATGCGCCGCTGCTAGGCCTGCTCCACGCAACTCACACAGCCGTGGTATCAGCAGGTCCTCGTTAGTATAGTGGAGAGTATCCCCACCTGTCACGCGGGAGACCGGGGTTCGATTCCCCGACGGGGAGAATTGTCACTTTTAGACACATCAATAACCAGAATTATTAAACAAGACTCTTTCTTTTCACTTTGGGCGGTGTAATGTTTTCTGTATGACGCTGTCCAATCAGCTTCTGCACCCTTCCCTGTCCAGCAACACAGTGTGATCTTATAGTATACAGCTTTCATTCCCAATTCTGTATTCAACTGGCTATATCTCAGGCTCTGTCACAGCTAGAACTGTGATTCTACTGTCATATGAAAGATTGGAATCTCCCCTTTCATATGCCACCAGAACCGTGGTTCTATGTCGTCCACAGCCCGAGATATGGCTGTTTGAATGGATCCCCCTTCCCTCTAGACTGTCTCCTAATGCTGTGAAACAGCATCCTGCTGATAGGACAGAGTCAGAGGCTGGGAGGAAGCCCCACCTCAGGAGAATCGCTGCTGTTACCTCCCAGTTGTCTTATAAATCCTCATTTACATATTTAGAAAAAAGCTCATAACTTTTGAAATAATAAACGTTTTGGGACACAATTTTCACTAGTATTATCAGTGTGACAGCGCCTATCAAATTAGCTAGGAGATAGGGAAGTACAAGTGACAGAGCCTCTTTAAATAGGACGAAATTGCAGTACCAGGATTATTATCTGTCTTACAAGCAGATACATTTAGAAAAATGCTAATTTTCTCTACAATTTTCTCTACGATTCGGATTGTATCGACCACATTTTACCACTTACATAAAGTACAATGTGTCACAAGAAAACAATCTCAGAATGCTTGGATAAATAAAAGAATTCCAAAGTTATTACCACATAAAGAGAAGACAATATGTCATTGCCATATTTATTCATTTTCCTATCATAGGGGGGCACACTAATCTGTATTAGAGTTGTTGAATGGTCTCAGTGGTGTCAGATTAATAGTGAATAACGAGCACAGGGATGTGGGGGCATAGCATAGTTACCAAAACAAAGACCACTCTCGGCATCGGACACGCCATACAGACCCATTCCACATATATGCCATTTACACAATGCACTCAGGCCACACATGCGCCGCTGCTAGGCCTGCTCCACGCAACTCACACAGCCGTGGTATCAGCAGGTCCTCGTTAGTATAGTGGAGAGTATCCCCGCCTGTCACGCGGGAGACCGGGGTTCGATTCCCCGACGGGGAGAATTGTCACTTTTAGACACATCAATAACCAGAATTATTAAACAAGACTCTTTCTTTTCACTTTGGGCGGTGTAATGTTTTCTGTATGACGCTGTCCAATCAGCTTCTGCACCCTTCCCTGTCCAGCAACACAGTGTGATCTTATAGTATACAGCTTTCATTCCCAATTCTGTATTCAACTGGCTATATCTCAGGCTCTGTCACAGCTAGAACTGTGATTCTACTGTCATATGAAAGATTGGAATCTCCCCTTTCATATGCCACCAGAACCGTGGTTCTAGGTCGTCCACAGCCCGAGATATGGCTGTTTGAATGGATCCCCCTTCCCTCTAGACTGTCTCCTAATGCTGTGAAACAGCATCCTGCTGATAGGACAGAGTCAGAGGCTGGGAGGAAGCCCCACCTCAGGAGAATCGCTGCTGTTACCTCCCAGTTGTCTTATAAATCCTCATTTACATATTTAGAAAAAAGCTCATAACTTTTGAAATAATAAACGTTTTGGGACACAATTTTCACTAGTATTATCAGTGTGACAGCGCCTATCAAATTAGCTAGGAGATAGGGAAGTACAAGTGACAGAGCCTCTTTAAATAGGACGAAATTGCAGTACCAGGATTATTATCTGTCTTACAAGCAGATACATTTAGAAAAATGCTAATTTTCTCTACAATTTTCTCTACGATTCGGATTGTATCGACCACATTTTACCACTTACATAAAGTACAATGTGTCACAAGAAAACAATCTCAGAATGCTTGGATAAATAAAAGAATTCCAAAGTTATTACCACATAAAGAGAAGACAATATGTCATTGCCATATTTATTCATTTTCCTATCATAGGGGGGCACACTAATCTGTATTAGAGTTGTTGAATGGTCTCAGTGGTGTCAGATTAATAGTGAATAACGAGCACAGGGATGTGGGGGCATAGCATAGTTACCAAAACAAAGACCACTCTCGGCATCGGACACGCCATACAGACCCATTCCACATATATGCCATTTACACAATGCACTCAGGCCACACATGCGCCGCCGCTAGGCCTGCTCCACGCAACTCACACAGCCGTGGTATCAGCAGGTCCTCGTTAGTATAGTGGAGAGTATCCCCGCCTGTCACGCGGGAGACCGGGGTTCGATTCCCCGACGGGGAGAATTGTCACTTTTAGACACATCAATAACCAGAATTATAAAACAAGACTCTTTCTTTTCACTTTGGGCGGTGTAATGTTTTCTGTATGACGCTGTCCAATCAGCTTCTGCACCATTCCCTGTCCAGCAACACAGTGTGATCTTATAGTATACAGCTTTCATTCCCAATTCTGTATTCAACTGGCTATATCTCAGGCTCTGTCACAGCTAGAACTGTGATTCTACTGTCATATGAAAGATTGGAATCTCCCCTTTCATATGCCACCAGAACCGTGGTTCTATGTCGTCCACAGCCCGAGATATGGCTGTTTGAATGGATCCCCCTTCCCTCTAGACTGTCTCCTAATGCTGTGAAACAGCATCCTGCTGATAGGACAGAGTCAGAGGCTGGGAGGAAGCCCCACCTCAGGAGAATCGCTGCTGTTACCTCCCAGTTGTCTTATAAATCCTCATTTACATATTTAGAAAAAAGCTCATAACTTTTGAAATAATAAACGTTTTGGGACACAATTTTCACTAGTATTATCAGTGTGACAGCGCCTATCAAATTAGCTAGGAGATAGGGAAGTACAAGTGACAGAGCCTCTTTAAATAGGACGAAATTGCAGTACCAGGATTATTATCTGTCTTACAAGCAGATACATTTAGAAAAATGCTAATTTTCTCTACAATTTTCTCTACGATTCGGATTGTATCGACCACATTTTACCACTTACATAAAGTACAATGTGTCACAAGAAAACAATCTCAGAATGCTTGGATAAATAAAAGAATTCCAAAGTTATTACCACATAAAGAGAAGACAATATGTCATTGCCATATTTATTCATTTTCCTATCATAGGGGGGCACACTAATCTGTATTAGAGTTGTTGAATGGTCTCAGTGGTGTCAGATTAATAGTGAATAACGAGCACAGGGATGTGGGGGCATAGCATAGTTACCAAAACAAAGACCACTCTCGGCATCGGACACGCCATACAGACCCATTCCACATATATGCCATTTACACAATGCACTCAGGCCACACATGCGCCGCTGCTAGGCCTGCTCCACGCAACTCACACAGCCGTGGTATCAGCAGGTCCTCGTTAGTATAGTGGAGAGTATCCCCGCCTGTCACGCGGGAGACCGGGGTTCGATTCCCCGACGGGGAGAATTGTCACTTTTAGACACATCAATAACCAGAATTATTAAACAAGACTCTTTCTTTTCACTTTGGGCGGTGTAATGTTTTCTGTATGACGCTGTCCAATCAGCTTCTGCACCCTTCCCTGTCCAGCAACACAGTGTGATCTTATAGTATACAGCTTTCATTCCCAATTCTGTATTCAACTGGCTATATCTCAGGCTCTGTCACAGCTAGAACTGTGATTCTACTGTCATATGAAAGATTGGAATCTCCCCTTTCATATGCCACCAGAACCGTGGTTCTAGGTCGTCCACAGCCCGAGATATGGCTGTTTGAATGGATCCCCCTTCCCTCTAGACTGTCTCCTAATGCTGTGAAACAGCATCCTGCTGATAGGACAGAGTCAGAGGCTGGGAGGAAGCCCCACCTCAGGAGAATCGCTGCTGTTACCTCCCAGTTGTCTTATAAATCCTCATTTACATATTTAGAAAAAAGCTCATAACTTTTGAAATAATAAACGTTTTGGGACACAATTTTCACTAGTATTATCAGTGTGACAGCGCCTATCAAATTAGCTAGGAGATAGGGAAGTACAAGTGACAGAGCCTCTTTAAATAGGACGAAATTGCAGTACCAGGATTATTATCTGTCTTACAAGCAGATACATTTAGAAAAATGCTAATTTTCTCTACAATTTTCTCTACGATTCGGATTGTATCGACCACATTTTACCACTTACATAAAGTACAATGTGTCACAAGAAAACAATCTCAGAATGCTTGGATAAATAAAAGAATTCCAAAGTTATTACCACATAAAGAGAAGACAATATGTCATTGCCATATTTATTCATTTTCCTATCATAGGGGGGCACACTAATCTGTATTAGAGTTGTTGAATGGTCTCAGTGGTGTCAGATTAATAGTGAATAACGAGCACAGGGATGTGGGGGCATAGCATAGTTACCAAAACAAAGACCACTCTCGGCATCGGACACGCCATACAGACCCATTCCACATATATGCCATTTACACAATGCACTCAGGCCACACATGCGCCGCCGCTAGGCCTGCTCCACGCAACTCACACAGCCGTGGTATCAGCAGGTCCTCGTTAGTATAGTGGAGAGTATCCCCGCCTGTCACGCGGGAGACCGGGGTTCGATTCCCCGACGGGGAGAATTGTCACTTTTAGACACATCAATAACCAGAATTATAAAACAAGACTCTTTCTTTTCACTTTGGGCGGTGTAATGTTTTCTGTATGACGCTGTCCAATCAGCTTCTGCACCATTCCCTGTCCAGCAACACAGTGTGATCTTATAGTATACAGCTTTCATTCCCAATTCTGTATTCAACTGGCTATATCTCAGGCTCTGTCACAGCTAGAACTGTGATTCTACTGTCATATGAAAGATTGGAATCTCCCCTTTCATATGCCACCAGAACCGTGGTTCTATGTCGTCCACAGCCCGAGATATGGCTGTTTGAATGGATCCCCCTTCCCTCTAGACTGTCTCCTAATGCTGTGAAACAGCATCCTGCTGATAGGACAGAGTCAGAGGCTGGGAGGAAGCCCCACCTCAGGAGAATCGCTGCTGTTACCTCCCAGTTGTCTTATAAATCCTCATTTACATATTTAGAAAAAAGCTCATAACTTTTGAAATAATAAACGTTTTGGGACACAATTTTCACTAGTATTATCAGTGTGACAGCGCCTATCAAATTAGCTAGGAGATAGGGAAGTACAAGTGACAGAGCCTCTTTAAATAGGACGAAATTGCAGTACCAGGATTATTATCTGTCTTACAAGCAGATACATTTAGAAAAATGCTAATTTTCTCTACAATTTTCTCTACGATTCGGATTGTATCGACCACATTTTACCACTTACATAAAGTACAATGTGTCACAAGAAAACAATCTCAGAATGCTTGGATAAATAAAAGAATTCCAAAGTTATTACCACATAAAGAGAAGACAATATGTCATTGCCATATTTATTCATTTTCCTATCATAGGGGGGCACACTAATCTGTATTAGAGTTGTTGAATGGTCTCAGTGGTGTCAGATTAATAGTGAATAACGAGCACAGGGATGTGGGGGCATAGCATAGTTACCAAAACAAAGACCACTCTCGGCATCGGACACGCCATACAGACCCATTCCACATATATGCCATTTACACAATGCACTCAGGCCACACATGCGCCGCTGCTAGGCCTGCTCCACGCAACTCACACAGCCGTGGTATCAGCAGGTCCTCGTTAGTATAGTGGAGAGTATCCCCGCCTGTCACGCGGGAGACCGGGGTTCGATTCCCCGACGGGGAGAATTGTCACTTTTAGACACATCAATAACCAGAATTATTAAACAAGACTCTTTCTTTTCACTTTGGGCGGTGTAATGTTTTCTGTATGACGCTGTCCAATCAGCTTCTGCACCCTTCCCTGTCCAGCAACACAGTGTGATCTTATAGTATACAGCTTTCATTCCCAATTCTGTATTCAACTGGCTATATCTCAGGCTCTGTCACAGCTAGAACTGTGATTCTACTGTCATATGAAAGATTGGAATCTCCCCTTTCATATGCCACCAGAACCGTGGTTCTAGGTCGTCCACAGCCCGAGATATGGCTGTTTGAATGGATCCCCCTTCCCTCTAGACTGTCTCCTAATGCTGTGAAACAGCATCCTGCTGATAGGACAGAGTCAGAGGCTGGGAGGAAGCCCCACCTCAGGAGAATCGCTGCTGTTACCTCCCAGTTGTCTTATAAATCCTCATTTACATATTTAGAAAAAAGCTCATAACTTTTGAAATAATAAACGTTTTGGGACACAATTTTCACTAGTATTATCAGTGTGACAGCGCCTATCAAATTAGCTAGGAGATAGGGAAGTACAAGTGACAGAGCCTCTTTAAATAGGACGAAATTGCAGTACCAGGATTATTATCTGTCTTACAAGCAGATACATTTAGAAAAATGCTAATTTTCTCTACAATTTTCTCTACGATTCGGATTGTATCGACCACATTTTACCACTTACATAAAGTACAATGTGTCACAAGAAAACAATCTCAGAATGCTTGGATAAATAAAAGAATTCCAAAGTTATTACCACATAAAGAGAAGACAATATGTCATTGCCATATTTATTCTTTTTCCTATCATAGGGGGGCACACTAATCTGTATTAGAGTTGTTGAATGGTCTCAGTGGTGTCAGATTAATAGTGAATAACCAGCACAGGGATGTGGGGGCATAGCATAGTTACCAAAACAAAGACCACTCTCGGCATCGGACACGCCATACAGACCCATTCCACATATATGCCATTTACACAATGCACTCAGGCCACACATGCGCCGCCGCTAGGCCTGCTCCACGCAACTCACACAGCCGTGGTATCAGCAGGTCCTCGTTAGTATAGTGGAGAGTATCCCCGCCTGTCACGCGGGAGACCGGGGTTCGATTCCCCGACGGGGAGAATTGTCACTTTTAGACACATCAATAACCAGAATTATAAAACAAGACTCTTTCTTTTCACTTTGGGCGGTGTAATGTTTTCTGTATGACGCTGTCCAATCAGCTTCTGCACCCTTCCCTGTCCAGCAACACAGTGTGATCTTATAGTATACAGCTTTCATTCCCAATTCTGTATTCAACTGGCTATATATCAGGCTCTGTCACAGCTAGAACTGTGATTCTACTGTCATATGAAAGATTGGAATCTCCCCTTTCATATGCCACCAGAACCGTGGTTCTAGGTCGTCCACAGCCCGAGATATGGCTGTTTGAATGGATCCCCCTTCCCTCTAGACTGTCTCCTAATGCTGTGAAACAGCATCCTGCTGATAGGACAGAGTCAGAGGCTGGGAGGAAGCCCCACCTCAGGAGAATCGCTGCTGTTACCTCCCAGTTGTCTTATAAATCCTCATTTACATATTTAGAAAAAAGCTCATAACTTTTGAAATAATAAACGTTTTGGGACACAATTTTCACTAGTATTATCAGTGTGACAGCGCCTATCAAATTAGCTAGGAGATAGGGAAGTACAAGTGACAGAGCCTCTTTAAATAGGACGAAATTGCAGTACCAGGATTATTATCTGTCTTACAAGCAGATACATTTAGAAAAATGCTAATTTTCTCTACAATTTTCTCTACGATTCGGATTGTATCGACCACATTTTACCACTTACATAAAGTACAATGTGTCACAAGAAAACAATCTCAGAATGCTTGGATAAATAAAAGAATTCCAAAGTTATTACCACATAAAGAGAAGACAATATGTCATTGCCATATTTATTCTTTTTCCTATCATAGGGGGGCACACTAATCTGTATTAGAGTTGTTGAATGGTCTCAGTGGTGTCAGATTAATAGTGAATAACCAGCACAGGGATGTGGGGGCATAGCATAGTTACCAAAACAAAGACCACTCTCGGCATCGGACACGCCATACAGACCCATTCCACATATATGCCATTTACACAATGCACTCAGGCCACACATGCGCCGCCGCTAGGCCTGCTCCACGCAACTCACACAGCCGTGGTATCAGCAGGTCCTCGTTAGTATAGTGGAGAGTATCCCCGCCTGTCACGCGGGAGACCGGGGTTCGATTCCCCGACGGGGAGAATTGTCACTTTTAGACACATCAATAACCAGAATTATAAAACAAGACTCTTTCTTTTCACTTTGGGCGGTGTAATGTTTTCTGTATGACGCTGTCCAATCAGCTTCTGCACCCTTCCCTGTCCAGCAACACAGTGTGATCTTATAGTATACAGCTTTCATTCCCAATTCTGTATTCAACTGGCTATATATCAGGCTCTGTCACAGCTAGAACTGTGGTTCTACTGTCATATGAAAGATTGGAATCTCCCCTTTCATATGCCACCAGAACCGCGGTTCTAGCTCGTCCACAGCCCGAGATATGGCTGTTTGAATGGATCCCCCTTCCCTCTAGACTGTCTCCTAATGCTGTGAAACAGCATCCTGCTGATAGGACAGAGTCAGAGGCTGGGAGGAAGCCCCACCTCAGGAGAATCGCTGCTGTTACCTCCCAGTTGTCTTATAAATCCTCATTTACATATTTAGAAAAAAGCTCATAACTTTTGAAATAATAAACGTTTTGGGACACAATTTTCACTAGTATTATCAGTGTGACAGCGCCTATCAAATTAGCTAGGAGATAGGGAAGTACAAGTGACAGAGCCTCTTTAAATAGGACGAAATTGCAGTACCAGGATTATTATCTGTCTTACAAGCAGATACATTTAGAAAAATGCTAATTTTCTCTACAATTTTCTCTACGATTCGGATTGTATCGACCACATTTTACCACTTACATAAAGTACAATGTGTCACAAGAAAACAATCTCAGAATGCTTGGATAAATAAAAGAATTCCAAAGTTATTACCACATAAAGAGAAGACAATATGTCATTGCCATATTTATTCATTTTCCTATCATAGGGGGGCACACTAATCTGTATTAGAGTTGTTGAATGGTCTCAGTGGTGTCAGATTAATAGTGAATAACGAGCACAGGGATGAGGGGGCATAGCATAGTTACCAAAACAAAGACCACTCTCGGCATCGGACACGCCATACAGACCCATTCCACATATATGCCATTTACACAATGCACTCAGGCCACACATGCGCCGCTGCTAGGCCTGCTCCACGCAACTCACACAGCCGTGGTATCAGCAGGTCCTCGTTAGTATAGTGGAGAGTATCCCCGCCTGTCACGCGGGAGACCGGGGTTCGATTCCCCGACGGGGAGAATTGTCACTTTTAGACACATCAATAACCCGAATTATAAAACAAGACTCTTTCTTTTCACTTTGGGCGGTGTAATGTTTTCTGTATGACGCTGTCCAATCAGCTTCTGCACCCTTCCCTGTCCAGCAACACAGTGTGATCTTATAGTATACAGCTTTCATTCCCAATTCTGTATTCAACTGGCTATATATCAGGCTCTGTCACAGCTAGAACTGTGGTTCTACTGTCATATGAAAGATTGGAATCTCCCCTTTCATATGCCACCAGAACCGCGGTTCTAGCTCGTCCACAGCCCGAGATATGGCTGTTTGAATGGATCCCGCTTCCCTCTAGACTGTCTCCTAATGCTGTGAAACAGCATCCTGCTGATAGGACAGAGTCAGAGGCTGGGAGGAAGCCCCACCTCAGGAGAATCGCTGCTGTTACCTCCCAGTTGTCTTATAAATCCTCATTTACATATTTAGAAAAAAGCTCATAACTTTTGAAATAATAAACGTTTTGGGACACAATTTTCACTAGTATTATCAGTGTGACAGCGCCTATCAAATTAGCTAGGAGATAGGGAAGTACAAGTGACAGAGCCTCTTTAAATAGGACGAAATTGCAGTACCAGGATTATTATCTGTCTTACAAGCAGATACATTTAGAAAAATGCTAATTTTCTCTACAATTTTCTCTACGATTCGGATTGTATCGACCACATTTTACCACTTACATAAAGTACAATGTGTCACAAGAAAACAATCTCAGAATGCTTGGATAAATAAAAGAATTCCAAAGTTATTACCACATAAAGAGAAGACAATATGTCATT
This sequence comes from Rhinoderma darwinii, assembly GCF_050947455.1. Lineage (NCBI taxonomy): Eukaryota > Metazoa > Chordata > Amphibia > Anura > Rhinodermatidae > Rhinoderma > Rhinoderma darwinii. The sequence continues at coordinate 415,838,164 of NC_134689.1, forward strand.
GCCATATTTATTCATTTTCCTATCATAGGGGGGCACACTAATCTGTATTAGAGTTGTTGAATGGTCTCAGTGGTGTCAGATTAATAGTGAATAACGAGCACAGGGATGTGGGGGCATAGCATAGTTACCAAAACAAAGACCACTCTCGGCATCGGACACGCCATACAGACCCATTCCACATATATGCCATTTACACAATGCACTCAGGCCACACATGCGCCGCCGCTAGGCCTGCTCCACGCAACTCACACAGCCGTGGTATCAGCAGGTCCTCGTTAGTATAGTGGAGAGTATCCCCGCCTGTCACGCGGGAGACCGGGGTTCGATTCCCCCACGGGGAGAATTGTCACTTTTAGACACATCAATAACCAGAATTATTAAACAAGACTCTTTCTTTTCACTTTGGGCGGTGTAATGTTTTCTGTATGACGCTGTCCAATCAGCTTCTGCACCCTTCCCTGTCCAGCAACACAGTGTGATCTTATAGTATACAGCTTTCATTCCCAATTATGTATTCAACTGGCTATATCTCAGGCTCTGTCACAGCTAGAACTGTGATTCTACTGTCATATGAAAGATTGGAATCTCCCCTTTCATATGCCACCAGAACCGTGGTTCTAGGTCGTCCACAGCCCGAGATATGGCTGTTTGAATGGATCCCCCTTCCCTCTAGACTGTCTCCTAATGCTGTGAAACAGCATCCTGCTGATAGGACAGAGTCAGAGGCTGGGAGGAAGCCCCACCTCAGGAGAATCGCTGCTGTTACCTCCCAGTTGTCTTATAAATCCTCATTTACATATTTAGAAAAAAGCTCATAACTTTTGAAATAATAAACGTTTTGGGACACAATTTTCACTAGTATTATCAGTGTGACAGCGCCTATCAAATTAGCTAGGAGATAGGGAAGTACAAGTGACAGAGCCTCTTTAAATAGGACGAAATTGCAGTACCAGGATTATTATCTGTCTTACAAGCAGATACATTTAGAAAAATGCTAATTTTCTCTACAATTTTCTCTACGATTCGGATTGTATCGACCACATTTTACCACTTACATAAAGTACAATGTGTCACAAGAAAACAATCTCAGAATGCTTGGATAAATAAAAGAATTCCAAAGTTATTACCACATAAAGAGAAGACAATATGTCATTGCCATATTTATTCATTTTCCTATCATAGGGGGGCACACTAATCTGTATTAGAGTTGTTGAATGGTCTCAGTGGTGTCAGATTAATAGTGAATAACGAGCACAGGGATGTGGGGGCATAGCATAGTTACCAAAACAAAGACCACTCTCGGCATCGGACACGCCATACAGACCCATTCCACATATATGCCATTTACACAATGCACTCAGGCCACACATGCGCCGCCGCTAGGCCTGCTCCACGCAACTCACACAGCCGTGGTATCAGCAGGTCCTCGTTAGTATAGTGGAGAGTATCCCCGCCTGTCACGCGGGAGACCGGGGTTCGATTCCCCCACGGGGAGAATTGTCACTTTTAGACACATCAATAACCAGAATTATTAAACAAGACTCTTTCTTTTCACTTTGGGCGGTGTAATGTTTTCTGTATGACGCTGTCCAATCAGCTTCTGCACCCTTCCCTGTCCAGCAACACAGTGTGATCTTATAGTATACAGCTTTCATTCCCAATTCTGTATTCAACTGGCTATATCTCAGGCTCTGTCACAGCTAGAACTGTGATTCTACTGTCATATGAAAGATTGGAATCTCCCCTTTCATATGCCACCAGAACCGTGGTTCTAGGTCGTCCACAGCCCGAGATATGGCTGTTTGAATGGATCCCCCTTCCCTCTAGACTGTCTCCTAATGCTGTGAAACAGCATCCTGCTGATAGGACAGAGTCAGAGGCTGGGAGGAAGCCCCACCTCAGGAGAATCGCTGCTGTTACCTCCCAGTTGTCTTATAAATCCTCATTTACATATTTAGAAAAAAGCTCATAACTTTTGAAATAATAAACGTTTTGGGACACAATTTTCACTAGTATTATCAGTGTGACAGCGCCTATCAAATTAGCTAGGAGATAGGGAAGTACAAGTGACAGAGCCTCTTTAAATAGGACGAAATTGCAGTACCAGGATTATTATCTGTCTTACAAGCAGATACATTTAGAAAAATGCTAATTTTCTCTACAATTTTCTCTACGATTCGGATTGTATCGACCACATTTTACCACTTACATAAAGTACAATGTGTCACAAGAAAACAATCTCAGAATGCTTGGATAAATAAAAGAATTCCAAAGTTATTACCACATAAAGAGAAGACAATATGTCATTGCCATATTTATTCATTTTCCTATCATAGGGGGGCACACTAATCTGTATTAGAGTTGTTGAATGGTCTCAGTGGTGTCAGATTAATAGTGAATAACGAGCACAGGGATGTGGGGGCATAGCATAGTTACCAAAACAAAGACCACTCTCGGCATCGGACACGCCATACAGACCCATTCCACATATATGCCATTTACACAATGCACTCAGGCCACACATGCGCCGCCGCTAGGCCTGCTCCACGCAACTCACACAGCCGTGGTATCAGCAGGTCCTCGTTAGTATAGTGGAGAGTATCCCCGCCTGTCACGCGGGAGACCGGGGTTCGATTCCCCCACGGGGAGAATTGTCACTTTTAGACACATCAATAACCAGAATTATTAAACAAGACTCTTTCTTTTCACTTTGGGCGGTGTAATGTTTTCTGTATGACGCTGTCCAATCAGCTTCTGCACCCTTCCCTGTCCAGCAACACAGTGTGATCTTATAGTATACAGCTTTCATTCCCAATTCTGTATTCAACTGGCTATATCTCAGGCTCTGTCACAGCTAGAACTGTGATTCTACTGTCATATGAAAGATTGGAATCTCCCCTTTCATATGCCACCAGAACCGTGGTTCTAGGTCGTCCACAGCCCGAGATATGGCTGTTTGAATGGATCCCCCTTCCCTCTAGACTGTCTCCTAATGCTGTGAAACAGCATCCTGCTGATAGGACAGAGTCAGAGGCTGGGAGGAAGCCCCACCTCAGGAGAATCGCTGCTGTTACCTCCCAGTTGTCTTATAAATCCTCATTTACATATTTAGAAAAAAGCTCATAACTTTTGAAATAATAAACGTTTTGGGACACAATTTTCACTAGTATTATCAGTGTGACAGCGCCTATCAAATTAGCTAGGAGATAGGGAAGTACAAGTGACAGAGCCTCTTTAAATAGGACGAAATTGCAGTACCAGGATTATTATCTGTCTTACAAGCAGATACATTTAGAAAAATGCTAATTTTCTCTACAATTTTCTCTACGATTCGGATTGTATCGACCACATTTTACCACTTACATAAAGTACAATGTGTCACAAGAAAACAATCTCAGAATGCTTGGATAAATAAAAGAATTCCAAAGTTATTACCACATAAAGAGAAGACAATATGTCATTGCCATATTTATTCATTTTCCTATCATAGGGGGGCACACTAATCTGTATTAGAGTTGTTGAATGGTCTCAGTGGTGTCAGATTAATAGTGAATAACGAGCACAGGGATGTGGGGGCATAGCATAGTTACCAAAACAAAGACCACTCTCGGCATCGGACACGCCATACAGACCCATTCCACATATATGCCATTTACACAATGCACTCAGGCCACACATGCGCCGCCGCTAGGCCTGCTCCACACAACTCACACAGCCGTGGTATCAGCAGGTCCTCGTTAGTATAGTGGAGAGTATCCCCGCCTGTCACGCGGGAGACCGGGGTTCGATTCCCCGACGGGGAGAATTGTCACTTTTAGACACATCAATAACCAGAATTATAAAACAAGACTCTTTCTTTTCACTTTGGGCGGTGTAATGTTTTCTGTATGACGCTGTCCAATCAGCTTCTGCACCCTTCCCTGTCCAGCAACACAGTGTGATCTTATAGTATACAGCTTTCATTCCCAATTATGTATTCAACTGGCTATATCTCAGGCTCTGTCACAGCTAGAACTGTGATTCTACTGTCATATGAAAGATTGGAATCTCCCCTTTCATATGCCACCAGAACCGCGGTTCTAGGTCGTCCACAACCCGAGATATGGCTGTTTGAATGGATCCCCCTTCCCTCTAGACTGTCTCCTAATGCTGTGAAACAGCATCCTGCTGATAGGACAGAGTCAGAGGCTGGGAGGAAGCCCCACCTCAGGAGAATCGCTGCTGTTACCTCCCAGTTGTCTTATAAATCCTCATTTACATATTTAGAAAAAAGCTCATAACTTTTGAAATAATAAACGTTTTGGGACACAATTTTCACTAGTATTATCAGTGTGACAGCGCCTATCAAATTAGCTAGGAGATAGGGAAGTACAAGTGACAGAGCCTCTTTAAATAGGACGAAATTGCAGTACCAGGATTATTATCTGTCTTACAAGCAGATACATTTAGAAAAATGCTAATTTTCTCTACAATTTTAGCTACGATTCGGATTGTATCGACCACATTTTACCACTTACATAAAGTACAATGTGTCACAAGAAAACAATCTCAGAATGCTTGGATAAATAAAAGAATTCCAAAGTTATTACCACATAAAGAGAAGACAATATGTCATTACCATATTTATTCATTTTCCTATCATAGGGGGGCACACTAATCTGTATTAGAGTTGTTGAATGGTCTCAGTGGTGTCAGATTAATAGTGAATAACGAGCACAGGGATGTGGGGGCATAGCATAGTTACCAAAACAAAGACCACTCTCGGCATCGGACACGCCATACAGACCCATTCCACATATATGCCATTTACACAATGCACTCAGGCCACACATGCGCCGCCGCTAGGCCTGCTCCACACAACTCACACAGCCGTGGTATCAGCAGGTCCTCGTTAGTATAGTGGAGAGTATCCCCGCCTGTCACGCGGGAGACCGGGGTTCGATTCCCCGACGGGGAGAATTGTCACTTTTAGACACATCAATAACCCGAATTATAAAACAAGACTCTTTCTTTTCACTTTGGGCGGTGTAATATTTTCTGTATGACGCTGTCCAATCAGCTTCTGCACCCTTCCCTGTCCAGCAACACAGTGTGATCTTATAGTATACAGCTTTCATTCCCAATTATGTATTCAACTGGCTATATCTCAGGCTCTGTCACAGCTAGAACTGTGATTCTACTGTCATATGAAAGATTGGAATCTCCCCTTTCATATGCCACCAGAACCGCGGTTCTAGGTCGTCCACAACCCGAGATATGGCTGTTTGAATGGATCCCCCTTCCCTCTAGACTGTCTCCTAATGCTGTGAAACAGCATCCTGCTGATAGGACAGAGTCAGAGGCTGGGAGGAAGCCCCACCTCAGGAGAATCGCTGCTGTTACCTCCCAGTTGTCTTATAAATCCTCATTTACATATTTAGAAAAAAGCTCATAACTTTTGAAATAATAAACGTTTTGGGACACAATTTTCACTAGTATTATCAGTGTGACAGCGCCTATCAAATTAGCTAGGAGATAGGGAAGTACAAGTGACAGAGCCTCTTTAAATAGGACGAAATTGCAGTACCAGGATTATTATCTGTCTTACAAGCAGATACATTTAGAAAAATGCTAATTTTCTCTACAATTTTCGCTACGATTCGGATTGTATCGACCACATTTTACCACTTACATAAAGTACAATGTGTCACAAGAAAACAATCTCAGAATGCTTGGATAAATAAAAGAATTCCAAAGTTATTACCACATAAAGAGAAGACAATATGTCATTGCCATATTTATTCATTTTCCTATCATAGGGGGGCACACTAATCTGTATTAGAGTTGTTGAATGGTCTCAGTGGTGTCAGATTAATAGTGAATAACGAGCACAGGGATGTGGGGGCATAGCATAGTTACCAAAACAAAGACCACTCTCGGCATCGGACACGCCATACAGACCCATTCCACATATATGCCATTTACACAATGCACTCAGGCCACACATGCGCCGCCGCTAGGCCTGCTCCACACAACTCACACAGCCGTGGTATCAGCAGGTCCTCGTTAGTATAGTGGAGAGTATCCCCGCCTGTCACGCGGGAGACCGGGGTTCGATTCCCCGACGGGGAGAATTGTCACTTTTAGACACATCAATAACCAGAATTATAAAACAAGACTCTTTCTTTTCACTTTGGGCGGTGTAATATTTTCTGTATGACGCTGTCCAATCAGCTTCTGCACCCTTCCCTGTCCAGCAACACAGTGTGATCTTATAGTATACAGCTTTCATTCCCAATTATGTATTCAACTGGCTATATCTCAGGCTCTGTCACAGCTAGAACTGTGATTCTACTGTCATATGAAAGATTGGAATCTCCCCTTTCATATGCCACCAGAACCGCGGTTCTAGGTCGTCCACAACCCGAGATATGGCTGTTTGAATGGATCCCCCTTCCCTCTAGACTGTCTCCTAATGCTGTGAAACAGCATCCTGCTGATAGGACAGAGTCAGAGGCTGGGAGGAAGCCCCACCTCAGGAGAATCGCTGCTGTTACCTCCCAGTTGTCTTATAAATCCTCATTTACATATTTAGAAAAAAGCTCATAACTTTTGAAATAATAAACGTTTTGGGACACAATTTTCACTAGTATTATCAGTGTGACAGCGCCTATCAAATTAGCTAGGAGATAGGGAAGTACAAGTGACAGAGCCTCTTTAAATAGGACGAAATTGCAGTACCAGGATTATTATCTGTCTTACAAGCAGATACATTTAGAAAAATGCTAATTTTCTCTACAATTTTCGCTACGATTCGGATTGTATCGACCACATTTTACCACTTACATAAAGTACAATGTGTCACAAGAAAACAATCTCAGAATGCTTGGATAAATAAAAGAATTCCAAAGTTATTACCACATAAAGAGAAGACAATATGTCATTGCCATATTTATTCATTTTCCTATCATAGGGGGGCACACTAATCTGTATTAGAGTTGTTGAATGGTCTCAGTGGTGTCAGATTAATAGTGAATAACGAGCACAGGGATGTGGGGGCATAGCATAGTTACCAAAACAAAGACCACTCTCGGCATCGGACACGCCATACAGACCCATTCCACATATATGCCATTTACACAATGCACTCAGGCCACACATGTGCCGCCGCTAGGCCTGCTCCACACAACTCACACAGCCGTGGTATCAGCAGGTCCTCGTTAGTATAGTGGAGAGTATCCCCGCCTGTCACGCGGGAGACCGGGGTTCGATTCCCCGACGGGGAGAATTGTCACTTTTAGACACATCAATAACCAGAATTATAAAACAAGACTCTTTCTTTTCACTTTGGGCGGTGTAATGTTTTCTGTATGACGCTGTCCAATCAGCTTCTGCACCCTTCCCTGTCCAGCAACACAGTGTGATCTTATAGTATACAGCTTTCATTCCCAATTCTGTATTCAACTGGCTATATCTCAGGCTCTGTCACAGCTAGAACTGTGATTCTACTGTCATATGAAAGATTGGAATCTCCCCTTTCATATGCCACCAGAACCGCGGTTCTAGGTCGTCCACAACCCGAGATATGGCTGTTTGAATGGATCCCCCTTCCCTCTAGACTGTCTCCTAATGCTGTGAAACAGCATCCTGCTGATAGGACAGAGTCAGAGGCTGGGAGGAAGCCCCACCTCAGGAGAATCGCTGCTGTTACCTCCCAGTTGTCTTATAAATCCTCATTTACATATTTAGAAAAAAGCTCATAACTTTTGAAATAATAAACGTTTTGGGACACAATTTTCACTAGTATTATCAGTGTGACAGCGCCTATCAAATTAGCTAGGAGATAGGGAAGTACAAGTGACAGAGCCTCTTTAAATAGGACGAAATTGCAGTACCAGGATTATTATCTGTCTTACAAGCAGATACATTTAGAAAAATGCTAATTTTCTCTACAATTTTCGCTACGATTCGGATTGTATCGACCACATTTTACCACTTACATAAAGTACAATGTGTCACAAGAAAACAATCTCAGAATGCTTGGATAAATAAAAGAATTCCAAAGTTATTACCACATAAAGAGAAGACAATATGTCATTGCCATATTTATTCATTTTCCTATCATAGGGGGGCACACTAATCTGTATTAGAGTTGTTGAATGGTCTCAGTGGTGTCAGATTAATAGTGAATAACGAGCACAGGGATGTGGGGGCATAGCATAGTTACCAAAACAAAGACCACTCTCGGCATCGGACACGCCATACAGACCCATTCCACATATATGCCATTTACACAATGCACTCAGGCCACACATGCGCCGCCGCTAGGCCTGCTCCACACAACTCACACAGCCGTGGTATCAGCAGGTCCTCGTTAGTATAGTGGAGAGTATCCCCGCCTGTCACGCGGGAGACCGGGGTTCGATTCCCCGACGGGGAGAATTGTCACTTTTAGACACATCAATAACCAGAATTATAAAACAAGACTCTTTCTTTTCACTTTGGGCGGTGTAATGTTTTCTGTATGACGCTGTCCAATCAGCTTCTGCACCCTTCCCTGTCCAATCAGCTTCTGCACCCTTCCCTGTCCAGCAACACAGTGTGATCTTATAGTATACAGCTTTCATTCCCAATTCTGTATTCAACTGGCTATATCTCAGGCTCTGTCACAGCTAGAACTGTGGTTCTACTGTCATATGAAAGATTGGAATCTCCCCTTTCATATGCCACCAGAACCGCGGTTCTAGCTCGTCCACAGCCCGAGATATGGCTGTTTGAATGGATCCCCCTTCCCTCTAGACTGTCTCCTAATGCTGTGAAACAGCATCCTGCTGATAGGACAGAGTCAGAGGCTGGGAGGAAGCCCCACCTCAGGAGAATCGCTGCTGTTACCTCCCAGTTGTCTTATAAATCCTCATTTACATATTTAGAAAAAAGCTCATAACTTTTGAAATAATAAACGTTTTGGGACACAATTTTCACTAGTATTATCAGTGTGACAGCGCCTATCAAATTAGCTAGGAGATAGGGAAGTACAAGTGACAGAGCCTCTTTAAATAGGACGAAATTGCAGTACCAGGATTATTATCTGTCTTACAAGCAGATACATTTAGAAAAATGCTAATTTTCTCTACAATTTTCGCTACGATTCGGATTGTATCGACCACATTTTACCACTTACATAAAGTACAATGTGTCACAAGAAAACAATCTCAGAATGCTTGGATAAATAAAAGAATTCCAAAGTTATTACCACATAAAGAGAAGACAATATGTCATTGCCATATTTATTCATTTTCCTATCATAGGGGGGCACACTAATCTGTATTAGAGTTGTTGAATGGTCTCAGTGGTGTCAGATTAATAGTGAATAACGAGCACAGGGATGTGGGGGCATAGCATAGTTACCAAAACAAAGACCACTCTCGGCATCGGACACGCCATACAGACCCATTCCACATATATGCCATTTACACAATGCACTCAGGCCACACATGCGCCGCCGCTAGGCCTGCTCCACACAACTCACACAGCCGTGGTATCAGCAGGTCCTCGTTAGTATAGTGGAGAGTATCCCCGCCTGTCACGCGGGAGACCGGGGTTCGATTCCCCGACGGGGAGAATTGTCACTTTTAGACACATCAATAACCAGAATTATAAAACAAGACTCTTTCTTTTCACTTTGGGCGGTGTAATGTTTTCTGTATGACGCTGTCCAATCAGCTTCTGCACCCTTCCCTGTCCAATCAGCTTCTGCACCCTTCCCTGTCCAGCAACACAGTGTGATCTTATAGTATACAGCTTTCATTCCCAATTCTGTATTCAACTGGCTATATCTCAGGCTCTGTCACAGCTAGAACTGTGGTTCTACTGTCATATGAAAGATTGGAATCTCCCCTTTCATATGCCACCAGAACCGCGGTTCTAGCTCGTCCACAGCCCGAGATATGGCTGTTTGAATGGATCCCCCTTCCCTCTAGACTGTCTCCTAATGCTGTGAAACAGCATCCTGCTGATAGGACAGAGTCAGAGGCTGGGAGGAAGCCCTACCTCAGGAGAATCGCTGCTGTTACCTCCCAGTTGTCTTATAAATCCTCATTTACATATTTAGAAAAAAGCTCATAACTTTTGAAATAATAAACGTTTTGGGACACAATTTTCACTAGTATTATCAGTGTGACAGCGCCTATCAAATTAGCTAGGAGATAGGGAAGTACAAGTGACAGAGCCTCTTTAAATAGGACGAAATTGCAGTACCAGGATTATTATCTGTCTTACAAGCAGATACATTTAGAAAAATGCTAATTTTCTCTACAATTTTCTCTACGATTCGGATTGTATCGACCACATTTTACCACTTACATAAAGTACAATGTGTCACAAGAAAACAATCTCAGAATGCTTGGATAAATAAAAGAATTCCAAAGTTATTACCACATAAAGAGAAGACAATATGTCATTGCCATATTTATTCATTTTCCTATCATAGGGGGGCACACTAATCTGTATTAGAGTTGTTGAATGGTCTCAGTGGTGTCAGATTAATAGTGAATAACGAGCACAGGGATGTGGGGGCATAGCATAGTTACCAAAACAAAGACCACTCTCGGCATCGGACACGCCATACAGACCCATTCCACATATATGCCATTTACACAATGCACTCAGGCCACACATGCGCCGCTGCTAGGCCTGCTCCACGCAACTCACACAGCCGTGGTATCAGCAGGTCCTCGTTAGTATAGTGGAGAGTATCCCCGCCTGTCACGCTGGAGACCGGGGTTCGATTCCGCGACGGGGAGAATTGTCACTTTTAGACACATCAATAACCAGAATTATAAAACAAGACTCTTTCTTTTCACTTTGGGCGGTGTAATGTTTTCTGTATGACGCTGTCCAATCAGCTTCTGCACCCTTCCCTGTCCAGCAACACAGTGTGATCTTATAGTATACAGCTTTCATTCCCAATTCTGTATTCAACTGGCTATATCTCAGGCTCTGTCACAGCTAGAACTGTGATTCTACTGTCATATGAAAGATTGGAATCTCCCCTTTCATATGCCACCAGAACCGTGGTTCTAGGTCGTCCACAGCCCGAGATATGGCTGTTTGAATGGATCCCCCTTCCCTCTAGACTGTCTCCTAATGCTGTGAAACAGCATCCTGCTGATAGGACAGAGTCAGAGGCTGGGAGGAAGCCCTACCTCAGGAGAATCGCTGCTGTTACCTCCCAGTTGTCTTATAAATCCTCATTTACATATTTAGAAAAAAGCTCATAACTTTTGAAATAATAAACGTTTTGGGACACAATTTTCACTAGTATTATCAGTGTGACAGCGCCTATCAAATTAGCTAGGAGATAGGGAAGTACAAGTGACAGAGCCTCTTTAAATAGGACGAAATTGCAGTACCAGGATTATTATCTGTCTTACAAGCAGATACATTTAGAAAAATGCTAATTTTCTCTACAATTTTCTCTACGATTCGGATTGTATCGACCACATTTTACCACTTACATAAAGTACAATGTGTCACAAGAAAACAATCTCAGAATGCTTGGATAAATAAAAGAATTCCAAAGTTATTACCACATAAAGAGAAGACAATATGTCATTGCCATATTTATTCATTTTCCTATCATAGGGGGGCACACTAATCTGTATTAGAGTTGTTGAATGGTCTCAGTGGTGTCAGATTAATAGTGAATAACGAGCACAGGGATGTGGGGGCATAGCATAGTTACCAAAACAAAGACCACTCTCGGCATCGGACACGCCATACAGACCCATTCCACATATATGCCATTTACACAATGCACTCAGGCCACACATGCGCCGCTGCTAGGCCTGCTCCACGCAACTCACACAGCCGTGGTAT